>NC_045428.1:479155153-479400153 GCF_902635505.1 Sarcophilus harrisii
AAGTACAATTTTGTTTTGTTTGTGAGAGAAATCCAAAGGGATTGAAATTTTCTGACTTAATCTGTAATCTTTTCATAATTCTCCAATCATTTTCTTTCTTTAATATTAATATAATGAAATAGTGATTAATGATGCATATTTTTAGGTTAATTCATGATGGGTCTTTGTTTTAACCAAGATTAATAATCTATTCATCAATGCCTATAGAAGCTCCTCTACACCATGGGAGCATGGATTCCCAGAGCCAACAAATATAATCATCACTGGCCAATCATTATCTGATAGATAACTCTCTCTGATCACTCATCTCTTCAAACTTACTTAAGCTTGATGTCCTATGATAAATTCATTCCGGCTCAGTGCTTTAAATTTTTCTGCCTTGGAAAATTTTGCCTAGAAAGAAATTGTTGTCTCTGAAGCACAGAGCGCTCTTTGGCCTCATCTTCACTTAATGTCTTCTCCAACTATTTTCAAGAATCAGATCTGCTATATCATTTTAGCTACACAGAGATAGTCATACTGTTGATCATGGTTTTATGCCCACAACTTTATTGCTTCCATGTCCATGTTCCAATGTTAAAGTTCTTTGATTATAATTTTTGATCATTCTGTTATTCTCTGCCTTACAACTCCTAATCTAGTTCTCCATCTTTTCTATAAACTCCAATTCTTTACCCCTCAATTCCTTCCAAGACACTTTCTCTTAAACTAGCTACCTTCTTTTTTGACCTCTTTGTGAACATGTTTAGTTCTACATATGCTGTATACTTGAGTGGTTTAAATTTTTATTCTAGCAGTGATTATGACTTGGTAAATTCCAAATTTGCATTACTCCCATGATGCATCATTACTGCTCCTTTTAACATATCTCTTAATGAACAAGACATGAAATTGCTAATTAATGCTGATTTCTAGGGTTAAAAAAAAAACTAAAAGAAGCTTGCTGTAGGGAAGCCTTCAGAGAAGTCAATTGTAATAATGATCAATTTTACTTATAGTAAATATGGAGTTCAGACAGATATTTGGAGCAACTCATAGATATTTCAGTATTTTCCTTTCTGCCAAAACTGAGAGACCATTTTTGGTCCTAAAATTTCAGACTTATTTTTCTTCTAGAAGAAACCATGCAGTGATGCTACTAGGAGATAATTCAAATAATAAGAAAAAAGGATTTAAAGAGATGCAGGGGAAATTCTTTCATCACTGAGATAATTGAGGCAAGAGATGTTTATAACTGATAAACCAAAAGAATTACTAAGGTTTTGTAAGCATAGTATCAGAAGCCTCAAAGTTTGGAAAAAGAATATTTGAGCAAAGAAACCAAATAATTTATCTGCTTCAACTCAGCTCAATCATTTAGGATTTGGGAAATACATCTTAACCATTCTTATACTGTGTTAAGCATTAGACAATTTTTGGGGGAAGTGACATTGGCATTTTTCCTCCCATACTCTATTATTTCAGTGGTCTAAGGAAATCCCAGAGAGTAAATGCTTTCTGATAATGCAGATTTGAACTATTATCTATAATTTATGTGCTATGAGAGTTTTTTGGGCAAAGTTATATGATTTAAACAGTGTCATTAAGACAGAATGTGTCAGAGGCATGATTTGAACCCAAATATTTCTGACTCAAGTAAAAATGTGAGAATTTCTCCATATTACACAGTCTCTCAGGATTTGGGGATATAAAAACAAAACAAAAAAACCATCCACTGAGAGGAAAAGCTATGATGGCAGAGAGAAGCCAGAAAGTTCCCAGTTTCCTGAAAAATATTATTAAACTAAGCCTTTATATGCATTCTGGAGCAACAGAACCCATAAAAAATGGAACAAAAATATTTTTTCTGACTAAGATAATTTAGAATGACTTCAGGAAAGATTTGTTTCACTTTGTTTTTGTTTTTGTTTTGTTTTTTGAAATGATATGGTTTTTAATTTTTAATTTTTTTTATTAAATAACTTTTTATTGACAGAACCGATTCTAGGGTAATTTTTTACAACATTATCCCTTGCACTCACTTCTGTTCCGATTTTTCCCCTCCCTCCCTCCACCCTCTCCCCAAGATGGCAAGCAGTCCTATACATGTTAAATAGATTACAGTAGATCTTGGATACAATATATGTGTGCAGAACCAAACAGTTTTCTTGTTGCTCAGGGAGAATTAGATTTAGAAGGTATAAATAACCTGGGAAGAAGAACAAAAATGGAAGCAGTTTACATTCATTTCCTAGTGTTCTTTCTTTGGGTATAGCTGCTTCCTTGATCAATTGAAACTAAATTAGATCTTGTCTTTGTTGAAGAAATCCACTTCCATCAGAATACATCCTCATACAGTATCGTTGTTGAGGTATATAATGATTTACTGGTACTGCTCATTTCACTCAACATCAGTTCATGTAAGTCTCGCCAATCCTCTCTGTATTCGTCCTGCTGGTCATTTCTTACAGAACAATAATATTCCATAACATTCATATACCAACCATTCTCCAATTGATGGGCATCCATTCATTTTCCAGCTTCTGGCCACTACATTGTTTCACTTTGTTAACAGAGGAGTATAGCCCAGCAGAGATGGTGTCCTGGAAAGACTGAATATTTAGTTTTATTTTTCAGGTCTGTGGTTGTTTTATAGCAAAGTTGTTTGTGATGCTGTAGCAAAGTTTCTATCACATAACAACACAAGGAACTTGTGAGAGAAGTTTGCTAGACTTCTGATTAACTGCAAATTCTCTGAAAATAGTTATTTCAACATCCATTCAGCAAATTATCTAATTATTATTAAGTTCACAATGTGTCATTGTATAATGAATATGATAGCACATATGCTTTCTTGAAATACCTAGAGCTGGATTTCAACCTGACAATCCAAGCATCTAGTTTTGGCTGTGCTCTGCAGGCAAATGGGATTACAGTTTAAAACCTCTGATTAGTGAAATTTGGTATTGAGATGAAATCTCTGGGAATTAAAATTGATACGGTTTTGAATTTTGAAATTTGGGATTGTTAGTAACTCTCCTGCAGTACAGGGCATTTGCCCAGGGCAGCCACAAATTTGCACAGAAGGAGCTCTGCCCAGGGCAATAGAACTTCCACAGGCCATTGCACTTTCCAGAGTGGAAAAACTTTTGGTGTGGGGTTCTTCCCAGGGTACTTCCACAGCTTGGCAGCTCTTAGCAACGTGTTTGCAGAACAGCTACTGTCAATATATCTATCCCTGCTCTAAAGAGGAAGCTGGTAACATACTTGCCCTGAAGGCAGAGCCTAACGACTTTAAAAAAATGAGTAAAAAAAAAAAGCCAAGCATAATCTAATCATCAATAGCTTTTATACAGAAAGTGAGCAGGTTTTCAACCCTTGAGTAGAATAATAGAAAACAATCTCCAGACAAAACCACAAAGGAAATTGTAATCTGGTCGCCATTACACAAGGCCATCCTAGAAGAAATTATAAAATATTTTAAAAAAGAACTAGAAGAAAAATGGGGAAAGGAAAGAGAAGATCTGCAAGAGAATATGGAGAAGACATATAACTCACTTAAAGAAAAAATTGATAAAGTGGAAAAAGAAAACAACTTCCTAAATTGAGAATTGGAAAAGGTAAAGAAGTTTCAGAGAAATAGAATTTGTGAATTGAAAAAGATAAAGAACTCCCAGGAAAGTAGGATTTCTGAATTATAAAAGAAAATAACTCAGAAAAAAATAGTGAAATGGAAAAAAATCCATAGAATAAAACAACTTATTTAAAAACTCAATTGTACATAAAGAAAAAAGTAAAAAAAAAAAAAACTAATGAAGAAAACAACTCATTAAAAATCATAACTGAACAAATAGAAATAAATTATTTGTTGAGAGATCAAGAATCAGTCAAGCAAAACAAAACATAAAAAGAAAATAAAGAAAAAAATGTTAAATATCTACTTGGAAAAATAACAAACCTGAAAAATACATAAAGGAGAGATAATCTGAGGATTATTTGACTTCCTGAAAATTATGATGAAAAAAAGATCCTAGACACCATTTTACAGGAAATCATCAAAGAAAACTGCCCAGAGGTTATAGAATCAGAAGATAAAATAGGCATTGAAAGAATTCACTGAAAAAGACCCTAAAATAAAAAAAGACTCCAAGGAATATTATAATTAAATTTCAGAACTATAAGGCTAAGAAAAAAATATTACAAGCAGCCAGAAAAAAACAATTCACTTACCAAGGAGCCACAATAAGGATCAGTCGGGATTTAGCTGCTTCTACATTAAAGGATTGAAGAGCCAGAAATCTGATATCCCAAAAGACAAAAGAACTTGGAATGGAGCCAAGAGTAAACAACTCAGCTAAGATGAGCATTTTATTCCAGGGAAGAAGATGGACATTTAATGAAACAGGTGAATTCCATGTGTTTCTAATGAAAAAAACCAGAGCTAAACAAAACATTTGACCTCCAATTCTAGGACTCAAGAGAAGCAGAAAAAGGTAAAAAGAACTCTTGAGAACTGTATTTCTGTTATGGGCATTCATAAAGAGTGCATGTATAATTTGATTTTCCTGATATAATATAAAAAAGTGAAGTAGAAATGGAAAGGGGATAGTATCAGAAAAAAAAGGGCAAAGGGGAGATAAAAAGAGGGAAACAACATCCCATGAAGGGGCAAAGGAAACCTATCATATCTGAGAGAATTTAGGAAGGGGGAGGAACAATGTGTGAATCTTAAGCTCATCAGATTTGGCTCAAAGAGAATATAATTGACATTTTTGGTTTACAGAGAAAATTCTCTCACCTCATTAAAAAGTGGGAGAGGAAAAGGGAAAAAGAAAAGAGTAATAAGGGAAAGGTATAAGAAAGGGGAAGGGATTTAAAAGGGGTGAGAGGGATTTTAAGAGGGAGAGATGTGTGAGGCAAGTGGTGCCCATAAGCCTAATACTGGGAAGGGAAGTAAGAGGGGGTAAGAAAAAAAAAGCTTAATAAGATAGAAGGAAATACAGAATTAGTCATTTTAACCATAAATGCAAATGGGATGAACTCTCCTATAAATCTGAGGTGGATATCAAACTGGATCAAAATCCGGAACCCCAGAATATGTTGTTTACAGGAAACACATTTAAAGCAGGGAGATGCATATAGAGTAAAGGTAAAAGGCTGGAACAGAATCTATTATGCTTCAGGTGAAGTCAAAAAAGCAGGGATAGCCATCCTTATCTCAGATCAAGCAAAAGCAAAATTTGATCTAATTAAAAGAGATAAGGAAGGAAACTATATCTTGATAAAGGGTAGCATAGACAATGAAGCAATATCAATACTAAACATATATGCATGAGGTGGTATAGCATCAAACTCCCTAAAGGAGAAGTTAAGAGAGTTGCAAGAAGAAATATACAGCAAACCTATGATAATGGGAGATGTCAAACTTGCACTCTCAGAATTAGCTAAATCAAACCACAAAACAAATAAGAAAAAAAGTTAAAGAGGTAAATAGAATATTAGAAAAGTAAGTTATAATAGATCTTTGGAGAAAACTGAATGGAGACAGAAAGGAGTACACTTTCTTCTCAGCAGTTCATGGAACCTATACAAAACTTGACCATATATTAGGACATAAAGACCTCAAAATTAAATGCAGAAAGGCAAAAATAGTTAAATGCATTCTTTTCATATCATGATGCAATAAAAACTTTAAGAAAAAGCTAAGGGTAAATAGACCAAAAAGTAATTGGAAACAAAATAATCTCCTCCTAAAGAATGATTGGATAAAACTGCAAATCATAGACACAATTAATAATTGTATATTTGTGTCTTTCCACCCAAGAGAATGACAATAATGCGATAAAATACCAAAATTTGTGGGATTTAGCCAAAGCGTTCATAAGGGGAAATTTTATATATTTAGAGGCTTTCTAAAATAAAATAGAGAAAGAGAAGATAAAGGAATTGGGCTTGCAACTTAAAAAGCTAGAAAAAAAGAAAATTAAAAACCTCCAATGAAATACTAAACTTGAAATTCTAAAATTAAAAGAAGAAAGTGATAAAATTGAAAGTAAAAACAACAACAACTATTGAATTAATAAATTAAACAGTGTTGGTTTTATGAAAAAAACAATAGAATAGATAAACCTTTGGTAAATCTGATTGGTAAAAGGAAAGAGGAAAATCAAATTGTTAGTCTTAAACATGAAAAGGGAGAACTTTCCACCAAATGAAGAGGAAATTAGAGCAATAATTAGGAGTTACTTTGCTCAACTTTATGCCAATAAATTTGATAACATAAGTGAAATGGATCATTACCTTCAAAAATATAGGCTTCCTAGATTAACAGAGGAGGAAGTAAATTGCTTAAATAATTCCATTTTAGAAAAGAAATAGAACAAGCTATTCATCAACTCCCTAAGAAAAAAATCCCCAGGGTCAGATGGATTTTCAGGTGAATGCTACCAAAAATTTAAAGAACCATTAACCATAATGCTACATAAACTATTTGAAAAAATAGGGAATGAAGGATTCCTACCATATTCCTTTTATAACATAGACATGGTACTGATACCTAAACCAGGTAGGTTGAAAATTAGAAAAAAATGTTAAACCAATCTCCCTAATGAATATTGATGCTAAAATTTTAAGTAAAATATCAAAAAGATTACAGAAAGACATTCCTGTGATAATACACCATAATCAAGTAGGTTTTATACCAGGAATGCAGGGCTAGTTCAATATAAGGAAAATTATTAGTATTATTGACTATACCAATAACCAAATTAATAAAAAGCATATGATCATCTCAACAGATGCAGACAAAGCATTTGATAAAATCCAACATCCATTCCTACTAAAAACACTTGAGATTATAGGAATAAGTGGACTTTTCCTTAAAATATTCACTAGCATCTATTTAAAACCATTAGTAAGCATCATATGTAAGGGAGACAAAGTGGACCATTCCCAATAAGGTCAGGAATGAAACAAGGTTGCCTACTATTGTCATTACTATTCAGTATTGTATTAGAAATGCTAGTTTTGGCAATTAGAGTTGAGCAAAAGATTAAATGAATTAGAGTAGGAATGAGTAAACCAAATTATCACTATTTGCTGAAGATATGATGGTATACTTAGAAAACCCCAGAGAATCTACTAAAAAGCTATTAGAAATAATCCACACCTTTAGCGAAGTTTCAGGATACAAAATAAACCCGCATAAGTCATCAGCATCCTTATGTATCGCTAACAAAATCCAACAGTTAGAGTTACAAAGAGAAATTCCATTTAAAGTAACTGCCAATAGTATAAAATTTTTGGGAATCTATCTGCCAATGGAAAGTCAGGAACTATATGAGCAAAACTACACAATACTTTACACACAAATAAAGTCAAATCTAACTAATTGGAAAAATATTAAGTGCTCTTGGATAGGGCAAGCAAATATAATACAATATAAAAAAAACTAATCTATTTATTTAGTGCTATACCAATCAGACTCCCAAAAAACTATTTTAATGACCTAGAAAAAATAACAAAATTCATCTGGAAGAACTAAAGGTTAATACTTTCAAGAGAACTTATGGAAAAAAAAAATCAAATGAAGGTGGCTTAGCTGTACCAGGTCTAAAACTAAATTATAAAGCAGCGGTTACCAAAACCACTTGGTATTGCCTAAGAAATAGACTAGTTGATCAGTGGAATAGGTTAGGTTCAAAGGACAAAATATTCAATAACTTTAATAATCTAACATTTGACAAACCCAAAGATCCCAGCTTTTGTGATAAAAATTCACTGTTTGACAAAAACTGCTGAGAAAATCGGTAATTAGTATGGCAGAAACTAGGCATTGACTTACACTTACCATCATACACCAAGATAAGGTCAAAATGGGTTCATGATTTGGTATAAAGAATGAGATTAGAAATAAATTAGAAGACCATAGAATAGTTTACCTCTCAGACTTGTGAAGGAGGAAGGAATTTATGACCAAAGAACTAGAAATCATTATTGATCACCAAATAGAAAATTTTGATTGTATCAGATTGAAAACTTTTGTACAAACAAAACTAATACAGACAAGACTGGAAGGAAAACAATAAAATGGGAAAATATTTTTACAGTCAAAGGTTCTGATAAAGGCCTCATTTCCTATATATATGGAGGATTGACTCTAATTTAAGAAATCAAGTCGTTCTCCAATTGATAAATGGTCAAAAGATATGAACAGATAATTTTCAGATGAAGAAATTGAACCTATTTCTGGTCACATAAAAAGATGTTCATTATTAGTCAGAGAAATGCAAATTAAGACAACTCTGAGATGCCACTACACACCTGGTCAGATTGACCAGGATGAAAGGAAAAGATAATGCTGAATGTTGGAGAGGATGTGGGAAAACTGGGATTCTGATACATTGTTGGTGGAATTGGGAATACAGCCAGCCATTCTGGAGAGTGATTTGGAACTATCCTCAAAAAGTTATCTAACTGTGCATACTCTTTGATTCAGCAATGATATTACTGGGCTTATATCCCAACGAGACCTTAAAGAAGGGAAAGGGACCTGTATGTGCAAGAATGTTTGTAGCAGCCCTCTTTGTAGTGGCCAGAAACTAGAAACTGAGTGAATGCCCATCAATTGGAGAATGGATGAATAAATTTTGGTATATGAATGTTATGGAATATTATTGTTCCATAAGAACTGACCAACAGGATGATTTCAGAAAGACCTGGAGAGGCTTACATGAACTGATGGTGAGTGAAATGAGCAGAACCAGGATATCATTATACATTTCAACAACAATACTATATGATGATCAATTCTGATGGATGTGGCTATCCCCAGCAATGAGATGAACCAAATCAGCTCCATTTGTTCAATAATGAATATAACTAGCTATATCCAGTGAATGAACTCTGGTAAATGAGTGTGAACAAATACATGGCATTTCTAATCCCTCTATTTTTGTCTGCCTGCATTTTTTTTATTTCCTTCACAAGTTAAGTGTACATTATTTCAAAGTCTGATTTTTCTTGTGCAGCAAAATAACTGTATGGATATGTATGCATATATTGTATTTAACATATACTTTAACATATTTAACATGTGTTGGTCTACCTGCCGTCTGGGGCAAGGGGTGAAGGGAAAAAGGGGAAAAATTGGAACAAAAGGTTTGTCCATGCTGAAAATTACCCCTCCATATATCTTGTAAATAAAAAGTTATACTTAAAAAAGGGGGGAAATATAATTTAGGTTTTAAGCAACAGCATAATCCTTTTGTTTAAAATTTTAGGGAGGAATATATTGCAAAAGAATAGTAATGAATTCTCATTTCAAGTAATCACATATATTGAAATTTTTTATCCTTTCACCAAGGTTCATAAGAAAATGACAGCCAAAGCCTTTGCCGTTAGGATGTGGAGACTAATTTGATCAAGTTTTATATATTTACAAAGACAATTCCTATTTAACAATGGAATAGAGTCAATTAACAACTCAATTTAAGGATTTAAGATATGAGACTAGTGAGGGATCACTTACATATTTAAAAGGATAATAAAAATCTCATAATTTATCAACTCCTAATATGATAAAATTTATTACTATCTATTATGTAAAGCAGAGATTCTCAAGCTGAGGTTTGTGAATTTGTTTCATATATATATATATATATATATATATATGTATATATATACATATATATATATATATATATATATATATATATATATATTGCATCTAGGTAGATAGAATTCTGGTTCTGGTGGGTATGAAAGAATGGAGAGTAGTTTCAGAGAGGTAAAATCAGAAGCAATATCCTTTTCAGGATTGACAGGGTAAAAGCAGGGAGATAGAGAGTATGACAGATTGTAATAGAATGTTGGGAAATACACAGATTCATAACTGCAAACATTTTTTACATCGTTTCCCTGATACAGACCTCATTTATCAAAAATATAGAGAACTGGATCAAATTTATCAATATTCAAGTCTTTCCACAACTGATAATTGGTGAAAGGATATGAATAGGCAGTTTTCAGATGAAATAATCAAAGATTATTGTGAAAAAAGTGCTCTAAATCACTATTGATTGGGGAAATGCAAAATAAAACCAATTCTGAGGTATCACTTCATGCCTATCATATTTGTCAATATGACAGAAAAGGAAAGTTGCAAATGTTGGGGGTACTATAGGGAAAATAAGGTCCTAAAGCATTATTGGTAGAGTCATAAACTGCTTGACAGCAATTGGAAATATACCCTAAAGGTTACAAAACTACACATACCCTTTTACCCACAAAATCCCTGCTAGGTCTATATTTTGTAGATACAAAAAAAAAAAAAAAAAAAAAAAAAAAAAGAGGACAATGATCTATATGTACAAAAATATTTATAACAACATCACTTTTTGTTATAGTAAAGAATTGGAATTTGAGGGTATGCTCATAAATTGTAGAATGCTGAACAAGTTGTGATACACGATTGGAATGAAATACTATTGTGCTATAAAAAATAATGAACAAGATGCTCTCATAAAAAAAGTTTGAATTCTTACAGGAATTGATGCAAAGTGAAATGAGCAAGACCAGGAAAACACTGGACATAGTAATAGCAATATTATAATCATGATCAACCATTAAAGACTTATTTTTTTTCAGAAATGCTGTGATCCAAGGTTTTTTCTGAAGGATTTAGGATGAAACATCCATATACCTCCAAAGAAACAACTGATAGAATCTGAATATAGTTCAAAGCATGCCTTTATTAAAAACTTTATTTCCTTGGATTATTGGAGTTTTTTTGGAGGAACATGGTGAGGGGGAGAGAGATTCTTCTTTTACAACATAACTAATATGGCAATATGTTTTACATGACTGAATATACATAATCTGTATCAAATTGTTTGTCTTCTAAACGAGTGGAGAGCGCAGAAAGAAAGGCAGAGAATTTGGAATTTATTTGAAAATAATGTTAAAATTGTTTTTACATGTAATTTAGAAAAATAAAATATTAAATGAATCCAAATTAGAATTGTTTTTTCATAAATGCTTCATGTTTAAACACAAATTGAGAACATAGAAGTCTGTCTTCAAATTAATGCCATATGAAAATTGATTTTTTAGAAGAAAACATGAACTTTAACTCTAGGGGAACCATTTATGTGGAGCAAGAAGAGAAATGTAACTTATTCAAGCCTGAGACCTCCCTATTAAAGCCAGAAGTACATATCTTTTGTTCTTGCAAAATCAGATGAAAATGATTATTAAAAGATAAATGGACAGATACATATAGAGCTGCAGACAAGCTATTTTAGATAACAAAACTTTCTGTTTTTAGAAAAAAATTAAAAATGAATGTCTTCTAGATAGTTTAACACTATAATACTAATATATTAACATTTTGCAGCATTTAATGTTTTATTTTCAATAAGTAGGGCAAAACTAATATGTAATCAGGAAGCACCTGTGGTTTTTATTCTACTGCTACATGTTTATTGTAAAGTCCTTTTCACCATTTCTAAAATTTCTGTTTCATATAGTTCAAAATAGTGGAACACTAGAAGTTTCAGCATTAGCCATTCAGTATCTGACTCAGGTAAATTTATTAACATAGGGGATATTTACTTTGAACACTTCCCACTTCCTATTTCTATTACTTGCTCCTGGCTCCTCCTTTCTTTGAACCCAAACTTCCCCACAAGGGCTTATCCTTGTACTTATATTTAAACTTGACCTCTTGCTCAACTCCTCTCATTTTAGAGACAGTAAGTCTAATTCTTAAAAGAAGAAAGGAAATAAACATTTTAAGTGCTTACTTTGTATAGGGCATTGTGCCAAGTTTGTTATAATTATTTCATTTGATCCTCACAACCACCCTGGGAGGTAGAAGCTATTGCTATCATACACTCATACACATACAAATGGCGTTCTATATTAGTCAGAGAATATGGCTGGCTAATTAAGTAAATATTGGAGAGATGGTTCAAACCCAAGTTCTCTGAATCCAAATCTAACACTTTTATCACTAGACTACAACTACTGCCTTTCATTAAATGTTTTGCGCTAAGCTCTTAGAAGAATAACAAATCTCTTTACAACTTTCCAGTTATGGTTCATATTTCTACTTTTTTACATACCTTCAATAACAAAGGTCTTTACTACTTGCTTATTATCTCTTAAAATGTTGAGTTAAATCTAAGCCTAGACACAAACACGGAAGTTCTCTTTCTTTTCTATCATCACAAATGTTTACTTCTGAATTAGAATTCAGAAGAACTGGATTCTATCTTATGTCTAATACTTAGTCCCCAATTATATGAGCTTTTGTAAGCTCACATTCTATGACTGTTAAATGGGAGAAATATCTGCCATAGCAAGGACGGAGGGGAGGAGAAGAAAAATAAAAATTCGCCTAATTGCCAAACTTCTACTAGTAAGCCTTGCTATTTTTAAATGATTTGGTCTTTGTGTGCTTCTCTTGCATAGCCTTCCGTGTTTTGCATCACTTTCATACCCTGACAATGGTAAGTTCCTTCTAAACTATAGTTTCTGTGATTCTCTAAGCCATTATCATTACTTATTTTCTTTTTTCATCAGTTTTTTTTTAACCTATAACAAAATAGTTTCACTAGTCTCATGTTTAAATTTTTAAATAGTTTAAATATGTTTAAAAATTTTAAAAATTGCAAAATCTGAAAATTATTTAAAAATAGAGAATTATTTGATCCAACATTTATTAAGATTTTAATATAGGCTGAGCTGCTAGTCAAAGACAAAGACAAAAAAAGCAAATCTCATCTGAATGGGGTTTATGTTCTGTTAAAAACTAAGGAATTCTCATTTGCATTTGTTGAATTTGATGTGCTTATAGAATATCTATCTTTAGATGTGTAATAGACAGTTGATGATATGGAACTGAATAACAAGAGATATAGGACTGGAAATAAACTTCTGGGAATTGTCTGCACAGAGATGATAGTTGAATTTGTGGAGTGGATGAATTCAAAGAGAAAGTGAGTGACAGAGAAGGAAAAATCATAAGAAAATGAAAGAAAGAAAGAAAGTAAAAAAAAGAAAGAGAGAGAGAGAGAAGGAAGAAAGAAATGGACAGAGGGAAGAATGGAGGTAGGAGGAAAGAAAGGAAGGGAGGGAGGAAAGAATGAAGGAAGGAAGGAAAGGAAGAGAAGAGAGATCAGGCCAGAGACCTGAGGGAAACACTCACATATTTAAAGTAGAACAAGGATGATGTGCCCAATTTAAAAATATATATATTTTTGGTGATAATCATGATTAACTGATTGCCCAGGGTCATACAGCTAGGAAACAAAAAATTATTTTTATACATATAGTCTTTGCACTTGCTATACATTGTGACTATAACATATATGATTTAAATACACAAATGCACACATACATATGTATATGTATGCATATAGATTTGAATACATATATATATACATATATATATATATATATGATTGTGTGAGTATAGATGAGAGAAATAAACGGTGAGAGAGAGACAGTGGGGAGAAGGAGAGGAGTAAGAGGAGAAAGAGGAGAAGAAGAAGGAGGAGAGTTGGGGAAGAGAAAGAGGAAAAAAAAAGCAACACACCACCCACAATTCTCTATAGCTACACTGTTATAACTGAAATTATCCAAGTATCTGGGCATCAAATGGGCACATAAACTGTATCCATAAGTTTTATTATGATAAGGAGGGAATGAATAACTCATAATAGATGTATCAGGTGATAAAAAAGCTGTGCTTATGTGTTGTGCCTTCCCTTCTTCTATTGATTCAGGGTTATAGTGAAGCTTACTGTTACTTGGTGGGAGGAGAGCAGATCCTTCTCATTCCAGTAATCCAGTAGATGACAGAAAATAGGTAATGACTGAGAAGTTAAATATGTGTCCTGACAAAGTTTAGTACATGGAGCATTAATATCTAAAGGCACATGAAAATTTCCTCCCCAAGTTCAAGCAAACTGTAATTCTTATAGCTGTAAAGTTCATGTAAAGAGAGATTTATCCCTCAATTACCAATGATAGATAGTAATTTCAGGGCAATTCTTATGGAAACTCTTCTCCTGAGCCAATGAAGTGTGATTGATTGATAGATGTAGTTGATCCCTAGTGGGTCTTAACTTAAGAATTGGAATTTTGTTCAATTAGAATTACCCAGCATATCTATTTAAGGGAATATTTGGTATTATTTAGAGTATCTTGTCTCAGAAAGCACATGTAGTACATGCATCCTATTTCTATTTAATAGGGCATAGAACTAATGAGGATAAATGAGTTTCTATGATGTATCATCAATAGGCTAATTCTTTATTAATATTAAGCAAGATTGTATGATCAGTAAAGGGGCAATTCAAAGTGAAGGAAACAAGGGCAGATTCCTGACAACTGTGCCCATATTTTTTATTTCCCTTTAATCTGATCTGCTTCCTTCTATAGCTGCTTTAAGCAACATGAGATTCAATGGAGCAATATTCATTTTATATCATAAAGTTTGGTTATCATATTATACCCCATTCCCTTTTTACAAAAAACACCCCAATATTTTCAGGCTTTTTAAACTTTCCCATTAGGGAATGAATTTTTCCTTCAGAAATAATGGCTTCCTACCAATGTGTTCAGTTAGCAAGGCAAATGGAAATGAATTTGAATTAAATAAAAGCTGATTAACTAGAATCAAAGGTTCAGAGATTTAGATATGTAAAGGGAATTTATAACTCAATTTCCCTAATTATCATACTATAAAAGAGGAACCTGAAGCCCCAAGAGATAGTGGATTTACCAAGGTTGCATACATGGTAAATAATAGGGCCAGGAGTGAAACATAGGTCCTCTGACACTAAAGTCCCATTCTTACATTACATCCCACTATTTCACTATTTCACTATTCTTTCTTAACCTAAGTAGTTCAAATACAATGTTCTATTCCTATTCTGAAAGCTAATGAACATCAGTGAAATTACCCAACACCACAGTTTATGTAGTACTTTACATTTGGTGAGTAGTGACACCCAGGTTAATAAATAGGGATTCTACAAGAAGGTTTTGTTTCATCAATTGATTCCCCAATTCCCACTATCAGGCACTTTCCCCTATAAATATAGTTTTATTTTTATAACTCATCAAAGAGGCCTCCTTGCTTCATCTAACTGAGCAGTCTTCTTTTTTTGTTCATTCTTTATCTGGTTGCAGACTCTGAAATATTGTACAATTAGCCTGTGAAGGAAATCCAAAATGCAGGTGGACAAAAATATAGGGATTGGGAATTCAATGTAATGGTTCTTAGTCATCTCCCAGAGTTCTTTTGCTGGGCATACCTGGTTCAGTTCATTACTCCTCCATTGGAAATGATTTGGTTGATCTCATTGCTGAGGATGGTCAGGGCCATCAGAATTGGTCATCATATAATATTGTTGTTGAAGTATATAATGATCTCCTGGCCCTGCTTGGGAAAAAATAGTTTTGAACACAAGGTTTTGCAATGGTGAATGCTGAAAATTATCTATATTTATGTTTTGAAAATTAAAAAAAAAACTTTAATCAAAAAAAAAAGAAAGAAAAAATAAAACTCACAAGATGACTCAGGATTTGAGAATGCCAAAAAGACAAGAAGTCAGGATTTCTTAAGATTTAGTAATTTTCACTCTAAGAGACTATAGTTCTTAGGAAATTATATTTTGGAGGGGCAGAGCCAAGATGGTGGAGAAGGCACAGGTGACTTTCTAAGCTCCTCTCATCCCCTCACAACCAACTATTAAATTCAGCCTCAAAAATAACTCTTGACTGAGACTTCCAGCCAAGATGGTGGAGAGGAGGCACACATCTGCGTAAGCTTTGCATTTTCTCTCAGAATTCATTTCATGACAAGCCTCTGAATTAATGTTTGACTGAAAAAAAAATCCCACAAATAATTACCGAGAAGACATCCTTGAGATTCGCCAGAAAAGGCCTGTTTTTTTCTTGAGGGCCAGGAATGGTCTGTTTTTTCTTGAGGGCGGGGAAGGTTTTAGATGGGGCACAGTCTGAGGGCAGGCAGTGGCAGTGAGAGCCTGGTAGGCAGCTCACAGCCAAGCAGACCAGAATGGGGTGGGGTGTGATCTCAGTAGTCTCTGTGGGGAGAGCTTTGCTACAGGATTGGATGCTTTGCCCTGGCAGCAAGTCAGTAGGCCATCAGAGAAGTTAAAAACACTGGGGGTAAAAAATACAAGCCCAAACAGCTGGAGTTTCTTGGGACCTGGACATCCCTCCCCCACAGTGTCTCAGCACACTCTCCAAGTCTCAGAGCACAGGTGCAGCACAGCCATCGCTGTCCTGCTAGTGCCTTGCTGCTGTTCCCACCCCCACTTCCCCCCCCCCATCCCCTCTCCCACAATCTGTAGAGGAAGCTCAATTACACCACCCAGGCAAAAAAAAAAAAGCAGATTCAATTTTTTTTTTCTCTTTCTTAGTTTGTCTTTGATTCTTCCCTGACAAAATGAGCAAAAAATTTAAACAGACCTTAACTATTGATAGCTTCTATATGGAAATGGCTGAACAACTTGTGGTGTATGATTCTGATGAATATGACTGTGTTTTAAGAAATGATAAGCTCAGTTATCTAAGACAAGCACGGAAAGACTTGCACAAAAGAATGAAGAGCGAAACAACGAAAATCTGACGTCTAGGCTCTTTTAAAAAATCATTGTATTAGATAATCTAGTAATTGTTGAATATCCCTGTATGATGAAATTTTTAGGGCAGTTGCTTTTCCAAAGAGATATTTCATATTTTCTTTTATCATTTCATTCTTTTCTTGTTGTTTTATTATTCTGGTTTCATGGACTTCATATCTTCCCAATAATACAATTTTAAAGAATTATTTTTTTTCAATGAGATTTTAAACTTCATTTTTTTTTTCCTTTTGGCCAATTGTGCTTTTTACAGAGTTTTTTCCTTTAGTTGATTTTTATGCTTCTTTTATAATTTGGACAATTTTTTAAAAAGATATTATTGAATTTTAAAATTTATTTTTGAATTTTTATAGAATAAAGCAGGTCTTTCTATAATGCATAATAATGATAATAATAAAGTTGATTGCACATGAAACTGCAGACCTGCTACATATGACTTACTATTTCTTTTAAATATACAACAATATTATCCTGTGAATTTTTTTCTTTCCCTCCCCCTGAGGGCCAATTAGAGACAATTCATGTGTGTGTGTATACTTACACATGCATGAATTATTTTTGTGTATATGTATATTCCACTATACAAGCAAACACACGTGAAATCATTCTATACATATTTCTATTTATTAACTTCCCCTATTGATATAGATAGTATATTTTAATGTGATATTTAAAATAATCAAATATCAAAATATTTTAATACTTTGTACTTTTTTTTGCCAAACTGTTGGCTTTTCTTTCATAGTTTTCTTGTACTACACTCATTTCTTTCCCCAATATTTCCTCTACCTCATGTCTGATTTTTACATGTTTTGAAATCTTTTAGGATTTTTTTTTTTTTTGCTTCAGATCAATTCGTAGATTTCTTTGAACAACTTATTACTATTTTGACTTCATTGTCTTTCTCTGAATTTGCATACTGATCTTTCCTGTCAACTCAGTAACTTTCCATTGTCAGGTTTTTTTCTTCTTCTTCTATTTACTCCTTTTCCAACCTATTTCTTCATTTTTAACATAATCTTAAATGTGGTCTCTGCCTCCAGGTTGTAGAGTGCATTGTTTCAACTTCTCTATTTTTTGTGCTGCTGTTTTCAGATCTAGTTCTAGGTTCTTCCAAGGGAGTATGATATAAGGAGTGTTGTGGTCACTGCTTTTTGATTTATGCTCTGGTCAAAAGACACCACAAGTACTGTGCTCTTCCCTGGAACTCTGACCCTACTTCCCAAGACTGTAGTTGCGCTCTTCTTATTTCCTTGGTAGTATGATTCATGTCCCTGATAGTCTCTAGAGAATATCTCTAGAGAACTTGAGAAGCATCATTTCATCAATTCTATTGACTTAACATCTAGTTGTAAGTATCCTTGTTTCAAGTATATCCCTCCAAAGTTTAGGCCTTCTACAAAATAAAATGGTAAAAGTTGAAGGGGAAATAGTAAAACTAGAACATTAATGTATTTTTGCGGAAGTTGTGAACTTATCTAACCATTCTGGTGAACAATTTGGAACTATGCTCACAGGGCTATCAAATCGTGTGTACCCTTTGATCCAGCAGTGTCTCTATTGGATCTATATCCCACAGAAATCATAAAAAAGGGAAAAGAACCCATATGTGCAAAAAAGTTGGTAGCAGACCTTTTGATAGAGGCAAATAACTGGAAACTGAATGGGCGCTCATTAGTTGGGGAATGACTGAATAATTTATGGTATAGGAATATAATGGAATATTATTTTTCTATAAGAAACAACTAGCAAACTGATTTCAGAGAGGCTTGGATAGACATGAACTAATGTCATGTGATGTCAGTAGATCCAAGAGAACATTGTACATAGTAACAACAAGATTAAGTGATGATCAACTCTGATGGATGTGGCTCTTTTCAACAAGGAGGTAGGCCAGGCCAATTCCTAGAGACTTGTGATGGGGAGAGAGCCATCTACATACAGAAAGAGGACTAGGGGACTGAATGTGGATCACAACATAGCATTTCAACCTTGTTGTTATTTGTTTGTTTTTTTTTTTCTTTCTCATTTTTTCTTTTTGTTCTGATTTTTCTTGTGCAGAATGATAAATGTTGAAATATATTTGGAAGCTCTAAGATACCACTACACACCTGTCAGATTGGCTAAGATTACAGGAAAAAATAATGATGATTGTTGGAGGGGATGTGGGAAAACTGGGACATTGTTGCATTGTTGGTGGAGTTGTGAACGAATCCAACCATTTTGGAGAATAGTTTGGAACTATGCTCAAAAAGTTATCAAACTGTGCATACCCTTTGATCCAGTAGTGTTACTACTGGGATTATATCCCAAAGAGATTATAAAGAAGGGAAAGGGACCTGTATGTGCACGAATGTTTGTGGCAGCCCTTTTTGTAGTGGCTAGAAACTGGAAACTGAATGGATGTCCATCAGTTGGAGAATGGCTGAATAAATTGTGGTATATAAAAATTATGGAATATTACTGTTCTGTAAGAAATGACCAACAGGATGATTTCAGAAAGGCCTGGAGAGACTTACACGAACTGATGCTGAGTGAAATGAGCAGGACCAGGAGATCATTATATACTTCAACAACAATACTAGATGATGACCAGTTCTGATGGATCAGGCCATCCTCAGCAACGAGATCAACCAAATCATTTCTAATGGAGCAGTAATGAACTGAACTAGCTACCCAGAGAAAGAACTCTGGAGATGACTAAAACCATTACATTGAATTCCTAATCCCTATATTTATGCACACATGCATTTTTGATTTCCTTCACAAGCTAATTGTACAATAATTCAGAGTCTGATTCTTTTTGTACAGCAAAATAATGTTTTGGTCATGTATACTTATTGTGTATCTAAGTTATATTTTAATATATTTAACATCTACTGGTCATCCTGCCATTTAGGGGATGGGGTGGGGGGGTAAGAGGTGAAAAATTGGAACAAGAGGTTTGGCAATTGTTAATGCTGTAAAGTTACCCATGTATATATCCTGTAAATAAAAGGCTATTAAATAAAAAAACAAAAAACAAACAAAAAAAAAAAACAAAGATAATGACAATAATGAGATAATATATTAAAATTTATGGGATGCAGAAATTTTCTATCACTAACTATCACTAATTTTCTATCTCTAAATATATACATTAGTAAAATAGAAAAAGAGGAAACCAATGAATTGGACATGGAACTAAAAAAATCTAGAAAAAAAAAGAAATTAAAAATCACCAATTAAATCCCAAATTAGAAATTCTGAAAAATCAAAGGAAAAATTAATAAATTGAAAATAAGAAAATTATTGAATTAATAAAAAAAAAGAAATATATTTGGAAGCATCGCACAGGATTAGCATATATCATGGAAGTTGTCTATGGAAGGGGGAGAGGGGAAACAAGGGGAAACATTTGGAACACAAGAGTTTTGTAAAGGTAAATGTTGAAAATTATCCTTGCATGTGTTTTGAATAATAAAAAGCCATTTTTATAAAAAAGAAAATATTGCTTATATGCTGTTTAAGAGTACTAAGTCCACTGTCTTTCATTTAATCTCCCATTTCTGTGCCTAGAAACTGGGATAGCACACTATATACCCTATCAAAAATTCGGTTACTGGAAAAGCTAAATAGGAGTTGTTAATGCTGCAAAATGAACTCCAAGATGCTGTGATATGTTTCATTCTATGTACAAAGAGGCACTGAAGCTAAATCCTCTCTTAACTAAACCTATTTTAATTTACTCACCTAAATGGCAGAAGATTAAGTTCTTGTGCTATTACAATCCCACTATAAAATGGCAGACTTAAAAGCTATTAGCAACAGAAAACTTCCTGGATTTATCCTGATGAGTGGAGCATAGAATAGAAATTGCTGACTAAAATTTAGCTATGTGCCAGACATAAATTTGACATTTAGATTTGTTGATAACTGGTTCAGATGTACACAAAAGCAGAATAAAACCTCTTAAATGCCATTTCAGTAAAACTTCATCCATTTTCTGCATTTCTCAGTATTGCTTTCCACTCTGATCTATTGAACTATTATAAGGTTCAGGCTTTTATAAAACATAAAAAAAAAATGTTTTGCTTTCAGAATGAGGCCCATTTCTTTTCTGGGTGCTCTGGGAGTCGAACAGATTTTGGAATTAATTATTTACAAGTCATTTATGAGTTGGGATTTGGTTATCTCAAAGCCAAGGGTTAGAAAATATCATTGTACAACTTATTTCATGTTATGTTGGTGTTTTCACAAGAGGGATATTATCACTGAACTACACCAGGGCAGAATGTTTTGGTATTTATAATACCCTTCAGTTCTGTTGAATGATACATAAACTAACTATAAAGAAGTAATTTCAACTTCATATTTTCTCAATGGAAACAAGATGGTTCTTTCCTTTTAACTTATCATCTATGTACAACTAACAATAGCTGCAGCTGGCAGCACTACTCTGTTGAGAAAAGGAAAGCTATCTTTTGAAGGCACTTACTTGTTCTATATTTCCTAGATTAACAGAGTTTTTCCCCTTCTCTCTTTTGAAATTAATTGAAAAAGATTTCATGAAGACATCTCAAATGATCCTGCTTTACTAAATATCTAACTCTGGATCTAAATATCCCAATTCCATGACATCCATGCCACAATTATTTCTATGATTTATTTTGGTACTTTGTATGATTAGTGAAAATTGTTCAGTAACATAATTCATAAATTACTAATGCTATAAGTAGAAGATTGAAATCAATCAAATTTATTAAGAATCAATGACTTGTGATTCTCCCTGAAATCTATATTTATTATTTTGCTGGCTGCTTAGCAACAAAATCATTTTTAGAAAGAAGTGTTGCCATTAAAGGGTTGTGAATGCCTTTGGGTAGGGGTATACAAATCACTCCCTCTCTTGTTTCCTTCAACTTACATTTCAAAATTCACTTTCTCTATAAAATTGTGCTTAGACAATCGTGAATATTGGCAGTAAACAGTGATCTCCTGTCTCCAGTTCTAGGTATAGGAAAAGGATAAACATGCTTTGGTAATTTGAGCTGAATATTCCTCTTTCTACATATGTACAATAGGTTATCTAATGAAGGTAAAAGGGGTGAAAGGTTCTCATAGATGAGATTCAGGACTCTCCCTCTTGATTGAGATGAGTGACTTCACTACCAGGGATAGAGATCTTTCTATCTTTGTTATCTGATATATACAAAAATGTATATGTGTGTATGTGTATTCTGATTTTTATTTCATTATTAACTTGGATAAATTAGATTTTTGCTATTTATTACATTTATTCACAGAGGAAGCTATTTAGTAGGCAATGGGTGAAGCCTTTGATCTCCCTTTCCCTTTAAGAAATAGTCATCAATTTAGCTCAAAACTAAAAACTACATTCTCTAGATTAATAATATTTAAAGAAGCTAAGGTATAATTCTAACACAGTACTCCCACCCACTCAACCCCCAAACATATCCCCTGGGGAAAGGAGAATAGTTGTCTCCAGCTGTAACCTCTTAGTTCCTGTCCAAGTGGAGTTAAATTTTCCCTTAGAGTAAAATGAGGGCAAACAATAATACAGATGTGTATTCCTGTCTTACTGTGAGACACATTGAGACAGTCTCACTGCATTTATGACAGGATTAGCACAGTGACTAGCATATATTAATAACTTAATAAATGCTTCTTTCCTTTCTTAGTACCTTCTCTCCTTCCTTCTCTCTCTGTCTCTCTGTTTCTCTTGCTCTATCTCTCTTTCTTTTTCTTTCTCACTCTTTTTTCCTCCTCCTTCACTCTCTCTCCCTCTCTCTCTTTTTCTCTTTCTTTCTCTCTTTCTCTTCCTTCCTTCCCTCCCCCCTCTCTCTCCCTCTCTCCTTCATTCTCTCTCTCTCTCTCTCTCTCTCTCTCTCTCCCCCTCCCCATTTCAACTATACTGGAAGTTGATGACAACCAAGAGATTCTATTCATTTGTATTCACTTGCTGATTAACACAGGAGCTTTGTCATGCTCTGTTTTAAACTTGGACAATTTTACACTTCCTTGGGCAGCTTGGGTCCCTCTCTACATATCCTGAGTCTCACCATGTAGTTGCCAGACAAAATGAGCTTGACTTACTGCAACTCAGAGTTCCCAATTTTGAGATCACTCAGCCTCAGGCTCTCTGGTAGCTGGATTAAAAGATTACACCACTATTCCTAGACAATCACTGTTGTCAAAGAGTTTATATCTAAAGACAAAGTCACCAAAGAGTAAATGTATTCCCAGGCTTGGGAACAGCTAGTCCAAAACTATACAGAGAGGAAATGGAGTAGCACGTTAAACAGAGAGAATGTCGCTTTGAATGGTTAGACCACAGAGTATATGGCAGGAAAAGATAGACTGGGGCTAAACACCAGTATTTTATGCAATAGGTCAGTTCTGAGCCACTGAATTTAATTGAGTAGAGAAGTAATATAATCATACTGGAGTCAAGGCCACTAAGAGATTCCTATGCAAATAGGTTTTGGGATCAGGTTACAAAAATTTTTTACCTAATTTATCCTCACAAGTCTATGGAGTAAAGGTGAACTACATGAGATAAATAAATCCAGTTCCTAGAATAATTGATTCTTAATACTGTATTTTGATTGATTGGTGGATTGGATTCATTGCATACCTGATAGCTTGTCTGCATTTTCCTAAGACCAAAGTATGTAAAATTATAAAAATATTAGCATTCTCTCTAACTCAGTTACAAAGCTGTTTTTGATTGTTGAAGTTTCCTTCTCCTTTTGCTTTCCCTCTGTCCAACATGTAGTACATGAGAATGATTTGACAAGCCATTCATCACAATGATTAGCATGATGTATAAATCAGTTGCAGTACACAGATGCATAAGTTTCACTTTTTTACAAAAGAAATTGCCCAAGAGAATAACCCAAACATCATTGAAAGAAAACATTAATCAACATCTGATTCAAATGAGGGAATGTAATGACCAGACAAGCTCTCTGGAGAACCTTGGGATCAGGCTGTGTCCTTGGTCTTAGTGAAGAGTGAAGGAGGCAGGAGGGCCACCATTTGGCTGGTCAAAGATGGAGTCTAGGTATCTAAAGTCTGGAGCCTGAAGTTTTCTTTGTGTCTGTGGCTGAGAGAGTTCTTCTCTGTCTGTGGATGATAGATACTTCTGTGTTTGAGACTACCTTAAGTACCTCAGGATGATTACATAACTACAATACATTGAATGTGTACAATTATTAATTCACCATCACATTAAGTAGGGAACCATTATCTTACACTGAGTAGGTGCTTAACTATAAGTACCATGCTGTCCTTGATTCAAGTATACCTTTTCAGAGTCCAGGCGCTCTACAAGGGGACAAGACAGGGGGAAAGGGTGCTGATTGATTTTTTTTTTGGTACAGCAGAAAATAAGACAAAAGAAAATATTTGATGAATTATATTTTTTCCTCAAGAATTTGATGTAAATCATATCTAAAATTACAAATTAGTGTTGATTAAAACACCTATTCAATTTATTTTTGTTATATTTGAAAATAAGATGTCTCTTGGTAATTTTTATGGGAGGAAAAAAAAAAGATGGGGGAAAGGAAGGAAGAGGAAAGATAAATAGAGGAAGAGAGAGAGAAATCAAGGAAGAAAAAGAAAGAGCAGAAAAGAAGGAGGGAAAGCGAGAGACGGAAACAGTAAAGAGCCAATTTGATATTTTTTAAGCAATTGGGATAAAAACACCTTATAAATTTTTAAAAAGTTCTTCTCCCATGAACACTCATCAAATGTCTCTTTTTTCTTTTTGTACATGCTCACATATATGAAAAAAGAAAGATTATTAATATTATTGGTTTTAATAAAACAAATATATTACATTGTTATCTTATTTTTCTTTTTCAAATCAGATTGTCAATATTATTGGTATAGAACAAGGGTGGAGAACATCCAAACAGTGGGCCATCTAAGAGCCATGGAATCATTTTGTCTGGTCCTTCCAGGACAACCCTGGAGGATGATGAGCTGAAAGCTAGGCTAAAAACTTCCTACTCCTTGAGTTTTTAAGTTAGTAATTTTGTATGGCCTGGGAATGGTATTATAAATATCCAAATGGTTCTTGGTGAAAAAAACTACACCACCTCTGGTATAGACAAATCCGATCATGAATTTAGATCAGTATCTGCTCTACAACTTGTCATCTTATTAAAATATGCTGGATTTCCCCTAACAATTATGCTAAAAAGTGGTTGTTCCACTTCCATTTGAAGATTCACAAAAGTGTGGAGAAACATACCTCTATTGATAATTCATTCTACTTTGGAATGGCACGCTATTCCATTTTGGAATAGGCTTTAATAATTTAATTCAGTAACTGGGAAACTTTTCCTTATATTGAGCTTAAATATCAGTTTATCTCAAACTCTGCAACTTGAACTCATTCTTAATTTTTTATTTTATACACACACATATACACATTACATATGTATTTGGAGAAAGAAATTGTGCCAATTGTGTCCACACAATTATGATGCTGAGCCCAGTTTAAAGTTAGGTTATAACTACCCTGAAGTGCCTACCCAGAAATGGAAATGAAGGTGTGGGTAAATTTGTATACCTAAAGAGGAAGTGGAATGAATGTAGCATTGTTAGTGCAGGGTTTTTTAGGTTGTTTTGCTAAGAAGCCCATGAATTGACACTAGGAATTCTCTTTGAAAATGAAGATCAATATCTTCATATATGTTTTCAATCTTCTAAGTCATCCTTTGTTTCTTCAAGTATATATGCTACTTGCTTTCCATAAATTTGCATTGGCTAATTTGATTTTTGTGGGACTGGGGGGAGGAGTAGGCACTAACATTTTTTTGGTTGTTGGTATCCTAGGTATTAAAGAAATTAGATTATCTGCCATGGTATAGAATCGTAGAGGAGGTGAAGCCACCCTTAAATCTGGGAGGGGAAGAGATTTATATATAATGATCAATTCATGATAAGCAAAAACTTGCTATAATGCAGTTATATCTATATCTATGTATCTGTATGTCTGTCTGTCTATCTACCTACCTATCTTTTTTGTACATTGGTAGATTTACTCCCAAATATTTATGCAATTGGTAGTTATTTTAAATTTAATCTCTATTATTTTCTAATGGAGATTATTACTACTATATGGAACTGATTATTTTGTGCATTCATTTTGTGTTTTGCAGTTCTAATGATACTATTAAAAGTCTAAGATAGGTTCTTGATTTTGGAGGAGGAGAGTTCTAAGGAAATATCATGTCATCAATAAATAGGAATATTTTCCTCTGGTTTGTCAATAGTTTTTGCCATTTTGTTTTGCTTGTGATTAATGCAGTCATTTTTTGAAATATGTAAAATTATGCTGAGAAGATAATAAATCATTGCTTTACTCTTGTGCTTACTGAGAAAGTAGTGTCGAGTGTTTCTTCTCTTAAAATAAAATTGGTATTTGTTTTTAAGTGTATATTTTTATTTTCTGACTGTACTTTTTAAACATTTTTATCATTGTTTTCTTTTCAGAAAAGTCTTTTTCTGCCTCAATATAAGCATCATTTTTTGATGTTTTTATTTTGTGATATTATGCTAATTGTTTGCCTAATATGGTTGCCATCCTTGTAGCTCTGAAATAAATTCAACTTAATGAACAAATATTAAAATACATTTTAATGAGATTCTGCTAGGATTTCATTGATACATTTTGTATTAATATTGATTGGCAATGTTTTTGGTATTTTCTGCTTTATTTTATACTTGGAAATAGGCATTTTAATCATAATTTTCATTTAAAATGAGAATTTTTCTTTCAATTCATATCAAGAATTATACAATTGATATAAATTGATGTGAAATATAAGATAGAATTTGTCTGAAACTAAAACTGGGAATACATTCCTATATTTCTTTATTGTATCCTTAATGTTTTCCTCAAATTATGGTTTGATGCTGTCTAAATTAAAGTATTTATTTCATTTTCTGTTAACATATTTTTGTAATAATCATTTCATTTAAATGCTCAGCTTTTAAAACATATACTTGTGTACAGTAAAATACAATTTTTATTATTATTCCCTGTGTCTTCTATAAAACAAATTTTTATTTTGAAATTTTTTTCTTCCCTTTTCTTTTATTGTCAAATCCAATGAGCTAAAAACTTAACAACTTTATTAGTTTTCTAAAGGACCACATCATAGATTTTAATCATTTTAAGGTATGTTTTAAAAATTTTATCTATTTCATCTGAGTGTCACTTTTTCTGTTTTAATTTGTAGATTCTCTATTTTAATTGTTCAGGGTTGATAAAGCATTTTTTTTTCCCTTTTCATGAAAGTATACTTTCAGAGAGAAAAAAATTTTCCTTAAATACTGATTTTCCAGCAAACCACCTCCATAAATTGACAGATAGCCTTAATATTCTCTTTAAAGTAGGTATTGAGTGATGCTTTGATTTTTGATCCCTTGATTATTAAGAATACCCTTTTCAGTTTCCATTTAAATCCGGATATTTCATTTTTTTTCTTTTTTTTGCATAATTATTTTATTATTCTATGATCTGTAAAAATATGTTTATTATAGATTTTTGTATTTATTTATACATATTGGTATTCTTTTGTTAACTTATAATTTGTTACAGAGAAATATGAACATTTTTATTTCCATTTGCAAATTATTATATGGGGTTTTTCACACCTAATTTTTTCAGTAGCTTATTCTGTTCTAAATTTTGTTTTTTCCTTATTTTATTGGTCCATTTCTGAGAAATGATATTTCTGATAGTTTTAAATAGATGATAATGGCTATTTTAAGGAAAAGTTCATTTATTCCTATACACTCAAGTATTTTTTAATAGGAGGGGATGTTGGATTTTATCAAATGTTTTTTCTGAATCTATTGAGATGATCATATAGTTTTTGTTAATTTGGTTATTGATATAGTCAATTATGCTAATAGTTTTCCTAATATTGAACTAGCCCTGCACTCCTGGTATAAATCCT
The DNA here is from genome assembly GCF_902635505.1 of Sarcophilus harrisii. Taxonomy (NCBI): domain Eukaryota; kingdom Metazoa; phylum Chordata; class Mammalia; order Dasyuromorphia; family Dasyuridae; genus Sarcophilus; species Sarcophilus harrisii. The sequence goes on from NC_045428.1 coordinate 479,182,794, forward strand.
ACTTGGCCATGGTGTATTATACTGGCCATGATTTTTGTAGTCTTTTTGCTAATATTTTATTTAAGATTTTTGCATCAATATTCATTAGGGAGAATGGCCTATAATTTTCTTTCTCTGGTTTCAACCTACCTGGTTCAGATATCAGTACTATGTCTGTGTCATTAAAAAAAATTGGTAGGACTCCTTCATTCCGTATATTTTCAAATATTTTATATAACATTGGAGTCAATTGTTCTTTAAATATTTAGTAGAATTCACATGTAAATCCATCTGGTACTGGGGATTTTTTTCTTAGGGAATTGATTAATAGCTTGTTCTGTTTCTTTTTCTGAAATTGGACTATTTAAGCAATTTATTTTTTCCTCTGTTAATCTGGGCAATCTATATTTTTGAAAGTAGTTGTCCATTTTACTTAGGTTATCAAATTTATTGGCATAATGTTGGGCAAAGTAACTCCTAATTATTGCTCTAATTTCCTCTTCATTGGTGGAAAACTCTCCCTTTTAATTTCTAAGACTAACAATTTGATTTTCCTCTTTCCTTTTTCTAATCAAATTTACTAGAGGTTTATCTATTTTGTTATTTTTTTTTTTATAAAACCAACTCTGAGTTTTATTTCTTAATTCAATAGTTCTTTGCTTTTCCTTGCAATTTTATTAATTTCTCCTTTTAATTTTAGAATTTCAAGTTTAGTATTTGACTGGGGGGTTTTAATTTGGTCTTTTTTCTAGCTTTATTAGTGGCAAGCCCAATTCATTGATCTTCTCTTTTTCTATTTTATTCAAGTAAGCCTCTAAGGATATAAAACTTCCCCTTATTACCACTTTGGCTACATCCCACAAATTTTGGTATGATGTCACATCATTGTCATTATCTTGAGTGAAATTATTAATTTTGCCTATGATTTGCTGTTTCACCCATTCATTCTTTAGGATAAGATTATATAGTTTTCAATTACTTTTTGGTCTATTTTCCCCTAGCTTTTTGTTTAATGTTGTTTTTATTGCATCATGATCTGAAAAGAATGCATTTATTATTTCTGTTTTTCTGCATTTGATTTTGAGGTCTTTATGTCTTAATATATGGTCAATTTTTGTATAGGTTCCATGCCTGCTGAGAAGAAAGTATACTCCTTTCTGTCTCCCTTCGGTTTTCTCCAAAGATCTATCATACCTAACTTTTCTAATATTCTATTTACCTCATTAACTTCTTTCTTATTTGTTTTGTGGTTTGATTTATCTAGTTCTGAGAATGCAAGGTTGAGATCTCCCTATTATAGTTTTGCTGTCTATTTCTTCTTGTAGCTCTCTTAACTTTTTAACTTTTCTTTTAGGAATTTAGATGCTATACCACTTGGTGCATATATGTTTAGTATTGATATTGTTTCATTATCTATGTCACCCTCTAGCAAGTTATATTTTCCTTTCTTATCTCTTTTAGTTAGATTAATTTTTACTTTTGCTTAATGTAAGATAAGGTTGGTTACCCTTGCTTTTTTGACTTCACCTGAAGTATAATAGATTCTGCTCCAGCCTTTTACTTCCACTCTGTATGTATCTCCCTGCTTTAAATATGTTTCCTGTAAACAACATATTGTAGGGTTCTGGTTTGATCCAGTCTGCTATCTGCCTCTGTTTTATGGGAAAGTTCATCCCATTCACATTTATGGTTAAAATTATTAATTCTGTATTTCCTGCCATATTACCATCCCTAGATTATGTTTTTCTTTTTCTTACCCCTGTTACTCCCTTTCCCAGTATTAAACTTATGGGTGACACTTGCCTTACATAGCTCTCCCTCTTTAAAATCCCTTCCTTCCCCCTTAGAGCCCCTCCTCCTTTCTTATACCTTTGCCTTAATATTTCTGTATTCATTTCTATTTAGCCTATCCCTGTCCTTTTCCCTTTTCCTCTCCCCTTTTTCAGTGAGGTGACAGAAGTTTCTCTGTAAACTAAATGTCTAATATTTTCTCTTTGAGCTAAATCTGATGAGAGAAAGATTCACACAATGTTCCTCCCCCTCCCCTAATTCTCTCAGATAGGGTAGGTTGCCTTTGCCTCTTTGTGAGATGTAATTTCTCTCTTTTTACCTCCACTTTCCCCTTTTTCTGATACAATCCTCTTTCCAATGCTAATTCCTTTATTTTATTTTATAACAATTAAATCAAAGTATACATGCACTCTTTATGTATGCCCATAATAGAAATACAGGTCTCAAGAGTTCTTTTTATCTTTTTATACTCTCTTGAGTCCTATATTTGAAGGTCATTTTTTTTTTTTTTTTTTTTTTGTTTAGCTCTTTTTTTTTTCATCAGAAATAAATGGAATTCACCTATTTCATTGAATGTCCATCTCCTTCCCTAGAAGAAAATGCTCAGTTTGGCTGGGTAAGTTGTTCTTGGCGGCATAACAAGTTATTTTGCCTTTCAGAATATAAGATTCCAGGCTCTTCAATCCTTTAATGTTGATGCTGCTCTATCCTGAATGATCCTTATTGTGGTTCCTCAGTATTTTAATTGTTTTTTTTTCCTGGCTGCTTGCAATAATTTTTACTAGTCTGATAGTTTTGGAATTTTGCCACAATATTTCTTGAAGTTTTTATTTTGAGGTCTCTATCAGAAAGTGTTTGATGAATTTGTTCAATGGCTATTTTAGCTTCTGATTCTATAACATCTGGGCAGTTCTATTTGATGATTTCCTGAAAAACAGTTTCTAGGCTCTTTTTTTTTTAATCATGATTTTCAGGGAGCCCAATAATCCTTAGATTATCAATCCTGGATCTACTTTCCAGGTCTGTTGTTTTTCCAAGTAGATATTTAGCATTTTTTCTGTTTTTTTTTTTTCATTTTTTTCGTTTTGCTTGACTGATTCTTGATGTCTCATTGAATCACTCATTTCCATTTGTTCAGTTCTGATTTTCATTGATTTTCTTTATTTTCTTTCTTTCTTTTTTTTTTTTTTTTTACTTCTTTTTATATATGTCCAATTCAGTTTTAAATGAGTTAGTTGTTTTGTTCTATGGAATGTTTTTTCCATTTCACATAAGTTTTAATGAGTTATTTACTTTTTTCCAATTCACAAATTCTGTTTCCCTGGGAGTTCTTTACCTTTTCCCTTTCACATTTCAGGGAATTGTTTTCTTTTTCAAATCTTTCTTTTTATGAGTTATATGTCTTTTCTACATTCTCTTGCAGAGCTTCTCTTTCGTTTCCCCATTCTTCTTTTAGCTCTCTTTTAAGATCTTTTTTTTTTTAATTTCTTCTAGCACAGCTTTGTGTGGTGGGGACCATGTTATATGTCCCTTTGGAGTTTTGTCTGGAGACTATCTGTTATTAGTCTCCTCAGGGTTGGAAATCTGTTCTCTTTCAGTATAGAAGCTATCTATAGTTAGAGCTTGTTTTGCTGTTTTACTCACTTGTTTTTAAAATCCTTGAGGTCTGCCTTTAAGGAAAGGAATTTCCAAGCTTTATCTACAGAACAGGGACTGATGGATAGTGGCTGCTCTGCAAACTGGCTGAAAAGAGTGGCTTTCCTGGGGAAGAGCAGCTGCCCTGCTGTGATTGTGCTGAGCCACTCCTGGTGCTGGGTTCATGTGGTCAAGTCCTGTGAAACTCTGGTGTTTTGGGGTACACTCTACTTTTCGCATTTTTTTAACTTCTATGCTGATCTACTGCTTTGCAACCAAAGCAGAGCAGCCAAGCTGTGGTAGAGTCCTCCCTGAAAATTCTCTGTCCATAGAGACTGCACCTTACCCCTGGTCCTCTCAGTGTGTGCTGGCCTCCATCTTCTGCCTCCCTGCCTGCACTGCCCTCCTCCTGCCTGATCAAGACAGATGTTTTCTGGTGATCTTCCAAATTTTCTTCTTTTGGCAATTTGTTGTACTCCCAATATTTGCAGATTTTAACTAGTCAAGCACTATTTTAGAGGCTGAATTTTGTAATTAGTAGTGAGGGTAGTAGAGGAGTTCAAAATGAAGTGTGTGTCCTCTCAGCCATCTTGGCTTCACCTCCCAAAATTGTCTTTTTCAACAGATAATTTGGTTTACTTTCTTTAATAATATACTTGTTCCTATATATGGTGGTTCTTTCTGTCTTTGTGAGGGTCTTTAATGAATTGTATTATTGAGAGTAACTTTTATGATTGGCCTTTATAACTGTTTACCTTTTATATGCTCTATTTTTTGTGTTCCTCATAATGTAACTAACTTTTTCATTATTGATCTCTCTTCCTCTCTTACTACACATAATTGCATCAATCAATTGTCACTAGACTTTCTTAAGTTGGCAATCCAGAAAGTCCAGTTCTTCCATGCAAATCCATAATTTTTCAACCTTCTAATTAACAATGGCTAGCAAAAAAAGGATGAAAGAGAATTGAGTAAGGAGAAAAAGTGAAATCACTGCCTTACCCATGTGTTCTGTCAAACTTAATGGTTTAGCTAATAATATAGAATAATGCATATCTGCAAGTAGACTAAAGTGATGTTGCTACTGCAAGGACAAGTTCTGAATTTCATGATGCTCTGTATTTTACATTTGTAGTTTTATTATTGTCACCTAGAATGAATTCTCTTAGGATTCAGATCTCCCTCAACTCATTTCATGCATTTCTGCATTTAAATTGTTTTTTTGTGGTGAGTTTCCTTTATTCCCCAAAAAATGAATGAAAACTGAAAAATGAATTGAAAAAGTATATGGCAGAGTCACAAATCATTTATAAGTGACAAACTTGTTTCCCCCCACTTTTCTTTTGTTACAAATATTTCCTTTTTGGGATTGAGAATGTATTTCAATAGATGTTATAAGGAGAGTACTCTCTTAAGCATGATGAGAATGGAAAATATTATTTAGTACCCTATAATATAAGAGAAAAAGTAGAAGACTTGGAATCATAACAATCTTGTTTTACATAATGTTTTGGAGATGTCACTAAACCTTTTTTTTTTTTTTTTTGATTCCCCATTTGTAACATGAGATTAATAACAGACCTAATACACAAGGTTGTTGTGAAGTTTTTGAGATAATGATTGCAAAATGTCTTTGGAAGGCAGTAGAATACAATAGTAAGGAATAAGATTCATAGTCAGAAGACAGCTGCATAATTTGCACACCTTGACCTAATACAATTCATTCCACTTCTTTGGACATCATTTTCTTCATTTGTAAAATGAGGGGGTTGGGTATTATAAATATTAAGTTCACTTTTATAAGCAAATGTTTAAAAGCTAAATTAACTCAGTTGCTATTACAGAAGTGCATTCATTAAACCTTGACCAATACTCAAGAGGACCTGAATTCAAATTCAACTTCTGACACTTGCTAAATGTGAACTTTGGCAAGAAACTTACAGTGGAAGCCTCCAAGGCTACTTTTTTGATTAACTGTTTTCTTCCATAAGATTCTTTATCTCCTTTTCCATTTGGTTGACATTTTTTTTCTTAATCTTTTTTTTTCTTGAATTGGTCTTATTTTTTAAAAGAATTGTTTTCCTCAATCTCTTTCATTTAGTTTTTAAAATCTTTTTCAGTTCTTCTATGAATTATTTTTTTTTGCCATTTGACCATTTGATATTACCCTTTGGAGTAGGAGAGGTTTTTTCTGCTTGAGTATCTTCCTCTGAAGATAAACTCTGGGCTTCTTTTCCCACAGTAATTTTCTGTCATGAGGTTTTTCTCATTTGTGTGTCTTTTTTTTTAAGTTTTACCAGCTTGACATTGTAATTGCCTCTACTCTTGGGGTGTGGGAGACTGTGCCTTTGACTTCAAGTCCTCCTTTAGTTTTTCACATTGGCTTGGAATTGAAACCAATAATTCTGCCCTCCTATAAGTGTCCATCATCAACACCATCAACACTGCCCCTGACTGCTGGGGCACACTGGGAATATGTTGTTTTTTTCTCACCTAGGTCTGCATCTTGGCCGTACAGCTGAGTCTGGCAACCTTTATCAGCAGAGATACCCTCCATCTTTCCCTGTTCAGATGCTCAACTTCCTGTACTTTCTGGGGAGTAAAAATTCTTATGGCTGGGGTTCAGGATACCTACCAACACATATATGACAAGACTCACTGCTTGTTATTTAAGTAGAGCAATCCTGGAGTGTTTCAACTTCACAAAGCTTAGAGGTTATTGTTCATAGTTACAGCAATGTTACAATAATGATGAAATTATTAAAAACTTGACTACTTTAATCAATACAATGATCCAAGATATTTCCAAAGGATGCATGATGATAAAATACTCTCTCTCTCCAGAAAGAGAAATTGTAAATTCTGAATTCAAATTAAAATATAATTTTCTCTTTTTATTTTTATTGCTTTTTTGAAATATAGTTAACATAGAAATGTTCTACATGCTTTCAAATGCATAATTAATATCATAATACTCATCTTTTTGGATATGGAAAGGAGAGAAATAATTTGTACTTCAAAATTGTAAAATAATATTAAAAATAAATGTTTTCATTAAAAATATATGTTATTTCTGATCTCCTTACTATAGTGGTGGTTATGGTTATAATAGGGATAAGGATTAGGACAGCAATGTCTTATTTTAAGCAAGACTTAGCTGAAAAAAATTCTTTTTACTGATTGAAGTTGAAATTGTGTATATGATCATTTGTGAGCTTTATAACTGAGAGTAGCCTAAGTACTTAGAGATTAATTGATTTGTTTAATCATACAACTTGGATGTAAAACACTGTATGTATGGTTATTATAAGTCTCAATTGATATGTTGATTAATTTAGTTGAACTGATGATGTTTTGTTCTTCTTGTTCATTATTTCCAAGAAGGGAATGACTCATTGAAGAGGTATATTTGAAAATGTGATGATGTACAAACAAAAGATGCCAATACATTTTTAAAAATATCTACTAGATATACCATATAACTCTTTTTAGACACTAGGATACAGCTAGAAAAGAAGGACTAGTATCTGCTTTCAAGAATTTTACAATTTAGGAAACTAGGATGCTTTTTATGTACTTTCTTATTGGGTTCAGAGTCTGATCATCCTGAAAAGCAATAACAGATTTTACCTGCAATATACTAATTCTAAAGTATAGTTCTACCATCACTACACTTTGAAAATACTAAAGGTGATAATTGTATTTGTTTCAAATTATGGGTATAAAAATAATTGAAAAAAGATGCAAAATTGGGAATACATTTATGTCACCAAAATTTTACTTAATGTAACTATTAGCCATTTAAATCAAAGTATAAATAATGAATTTTATCTTCATTTATGAATATAATGGGTGAATGTTAGTCAGCTATAGGTCTTTAGTAGATGATGAATAGATAGGTAGATATAGATATAAAAATATGTATATCCTACATACACTGAGAACTAGTAAAATCATTAAACTAGCATTAAAGGCAATTATTAAATATGCTGTTTCTATCATTCTCTGGTTAGAGACATCTAAAAGGCTTATATAAAAGATTTGTTCTTGTTAATGCTGTTGATTAAAAAGTCAGTACTTCTCAACAGTCTTTTTAAATGTATCTTTTTATTTTTTGACACATTCTCTCACACACATATATATGTATATAAATAAATTTGTATTTATATCAGTAAATGGTCTCTGAATCAAGAAGTCTTGGATTCATGTTTTTAAACATCTAGTCATTTGTCCTTAAATAAGTCACTTAATCTTTCATAGACTGGATTACTGTATTGAAAAAGGTTTTCTTGACCTGGAGATCATGATTTTATGTCAAAGAACAAATATCAAAATTCATGAATTTCTTTTTTTTAATTTAATTTATTTTTTTAAATAACTTTTTATTGCCAGAACCCATGCCAGGGTAATTTTTTACAACATTATCGCTTGCACTCACTTCTGTTCCAATTTTTCCCCTCTGCCAGATGGCAAGCACTCCTATATATGTTAAAGAGGTTACAGTATATCTTAGATACAATATATGTGTGCAGAACCAAACAGTTCTCTTGTTGCTCAGGGAGAATTGGATTCTGAAGGTATAAATAACCCAGGAGGAAAAACAAAGATGCAAAGAGTTTACATTCATTTCCCAGTGTTATTTTTGGGTATAGCTGCTTCTGTCCATCCTTGATCAATTGAAACTGAGTTTGATCTTCTCTTTGTCAAAGAATCCACTTCCATCAGAATACATCCTCATACAGTATCGTTGTTGAGGTATATAATGATCTCCTGCTTCTGCTCATTTCACTCAGCATCAGTTCAGGTAAGTCTCGCCAATCCTCTCTGTATTTGTCCTGCTGGTCATTTTTTACAGAACAATAATATTCCATAACATTCATATACTACAATTTACTCAGCCATTCTCCAATTGATGGGCATCCATTAATTTTCCAACTTCTAGCCACTACAAACAGGGCTGCCACAAACATTTTGGCACATACAGGTCTCTTTCCCTTCTTTAGTATCTCTTTGGGATATAAGCCCAATAGAAAAACTGCTGGATCAAAGGGTATGAACAGTTTGATAACTTTTTGGGCATAGTTCCTAATTGCTCTCCAGAATGGCTGGACGTGTTCACAATTCCACCAACAATGTATCAATATCCCTCTTTTCCCACATCCCCTCCAACATTCTGCGTTATCTTTCCCTGTCATTCTAGCCAATCTGACAGGTGTGCAGTGATATCTCAGAGTTGTCTTAAATTGCATTTCTTTGATTAATAATGATTTGGAGCACATTTTCATATGACTAGAAATAGTTTTAATTTCTTCAGCTGAGAATTGTCTGTTCATATCCTTTGACCATTTATCAATTGGAGAATGGCTCGATTTCTTATAAATTAGAGTCAATTGTCTATATATTTTGGAAATGAGGCCTTTATCAGAACCTTTGATTATAAAAATGTTTTCCCAGTTTATTGTTTCCCTTCTAATTGTGCCTGCATGAGTTTTGTTTATACAAAAACTTTTCAATTTGATATAATCAAAATTTTCTGTTTTGTAGTAAATAGTGATCTCTAGTTCTTCTTTGGTCATAACTTCCTTCCTCTTCCACACATCTGAGAGGAAAACTATCCTATGCTCTTCTAATTTATTTATAATTTCATTCTTTATGCCTAGATCATGAACCCATTTTGACCTTATCTTGGTGTATGGTATTAAGTGTGGGACAATGCTTAGTTTCTGCCATACTAATTTCGAATTTTCCCAGCAATTTTTGTCACATAATGCATTGTTATCCCAAAAACTGGGGATGTTGGGTTTGTCAAACAGTACATAATTAAAGTTATTGGCTGTTTTGTCCTTTGAACCTAATCTATTCCATTGATCAACTAGTCTATTTCTTAGCCAATACCAGATGGTTTTAGTAACCACTGCTTTCTAATATAATTTTAGATTTGATACAGCTAGGCCACCTTCATTTGATTTTTTTTTCATTAATTCCCTTGAAATACTTGACCTTTTGTTTTTCCATATAAACTTTGTTGTTATTTTTTCTAGGTCATCAAAATAGTTTTGGGGGAGTTTCATTTGTATAGCGCTAAATAAATAGATTAGTTCAGGTACTATTGTCATCTTTATTATATTTGCTCGCCCAATCCAAGAGCATTTAATATTTTTCCAGTTGGTTACGTCAGACTTAATTTATGTGGAAAGTATTTTGTAGTTTTGCTCATAAAGTTTTTTTTTTTTTGGCTCATAAATCTCATAAAGATTTTCCCTTGGCAGATAGATTCCTAAATATTTTATACAATCTGTAGTTATTTTAAATGGAATTTCTCTTTGTAACTCTGACTGTTGGAATTTGTTAGTGATATATAAGAATGCTGATGACTTATGTGGGTTTATTTTATAACCTGCAACTTTGCTAAAGTTGTGGATTATTTCTAATTACTTTTTAGTAGAATCTCTGGGGTTCTCTAAGTATACCATCATATCATTGGCAAAGAGTGATAATTTGGTTTCCTTATTGCCTATTCTTATTCCTTTACTATTTCTCAACTCTTATTGCCAAAGCTAGCATTTGTAATACAATATTAAATAATAACGGTGATAGTGGGCAAACTTGTTTCACTCCTGATCTTATTGGGAATGGTTGCAGTTTGTCCCCATTACATATGATGCTTACTGCTGGTTTTAAATAGATGCTACTGATTATTTTAAGGAAAAGCCCATTTATTCCTATACTCTCAAGTGTTTTTAATAGGAATGGATGTTGGATTTTATCAAATACTTTTTCTTCGTCTATTGAGATGATCATATGGTTTTTGTTACTTTGGTTATTAATATGTCCAATTACACTGATAGTTTTCCTAATATTGAACCAGCCCTGCATTCCTGGTATAAATCCTACTTGATCGTGATGTATTATCCTGGGGATGATTTTCTGTATTCTTTTTGCTAATACTTTTTAAAGATTTTAGCATCAATATTCATTAGGGAGATTGGTCTATAATTTTCTTTCTCTGTTTTCAACCTACATGGTTTAGGTATCAGTACCATGTCTGTGTCATAAAAGGAATTTGGTAGGACTCCTTCATTCCCTATTTTTTCAAATAGTTTATAAAGCATTGGGACTAATTGTGCTTTGAATGTTTGGTAGAATTCACATGTAAATCCATATGTTCCTGGGGATTTTTTTTTAGGAAGTTGATTAATAGCTTGTTCTATTTCTTTTTCTGAAATGGGACTATTTAAGAAATTTACTTCCTCCTCTGTTAATCTGGGAAGACTATATTTTTGGAGGTAGTCATCCATTTTGCTTAGGTTATGAAATTTATTGACATAAAGTTGGGCAAACTAACCCCTTATTATTTCTTTAATTTCCTCTTCATTGCTGGAAAGTTCTCCCTTTTCATTTTTAAGACTACTAGCTTGATTTTCCTTTCTCCTTTTTCTAATCAGATTTACCAAACATTTATCAATTTTATTGGTTTTTTCATAAAACCAACTCTTAGTTTTATTTATTAGTTCAATAGTTTTTTTTTACTTTCAATATTATTAATTTCTCCTTTTAATTTTAGAATTTCAAGTTTAGTAATTGATTGGGGGGTTTTAATTTGGTCTTTTTCTAGCTTTTTAAGTTACAAGCCCAATTCATTAATCTTTTCTTTCTATATTTTATTCAAGTAAGCCTCTAAGGATATAAAATTTCCTTTTATTACTGCTTTAGCTGCATCCCACAAATTTCGGTATGATATCTCACCATTGTCTTTATCTTGAGTGAAATTATTAATTGTGTCTATAATTTGCCGTTTCACCCAATTATTCTTTAAGATGAGATTATTTAGTTTCCAATTACTTTTTGGTCTATTTACACCTAACTTTTGGTTCAATGTAGTTTTTATTGCATTGTGATCTGAAAAGAAAGCATTTGCTATTTCTGCCTTCTTGTATTTAATTTTGAGGTCTTTATGTCCTAATATATGGTCAATTTTTGTGTAGGTTCCATGAACTGCTGAGAAGAAAGTATACTCCTTTCTGTCACCATTCAGTTTTCCGCAGAGACCTATCATACCTAATTTTTCTAATATTCTATTTATCTCTTTAATTTCTTTCTTATCTGTTTTTTGATTTGATTTATGTAAATCTGAGAGTGCAAGATTGAGATCTCCCGCTATTATAGTTTTTCTGTCCATTTCTTCTCGCAACTCTCTTAACTTCTCCTTTAGGAAGTTAGATGCTATACCACTTGGTGCATATATGTTGAATACTGATATTGCTTCATTGTGTATAGTACCCTTTAACAAGATATACTTTCCTTCCTTATCTCTTTTAATTAGATCAATTTTTGCTTTTGCTTGATCTGAGATAAGGATGGATACCCCTCCTTTTTTGAATTCACCTGAAGCATAATTGATCTTGCTCCAGCCTTTTACCTTTACTCTGTATGTATCTCCCTGTTTTAAATGTGTTTCCTGTAAACAACATATTGTAGGGTTCTGATTTTTGATCCAGTCTGCTATCTGCCTCCTCTTTATGGGAGAGTTCATCCCATTCACATTTATGGTTAAAATTACTAATTCTGTATTTCCTGCCATCCTAATATCCCTAGATTATTCTTTTCTTTTTCTTGCCCTCCTTCCCCCCTTCTCTAGTATTAAACTTATTGGTCCCACTTGAGTTACCCAGCTCTCCCTGTTTAGGATCCCTTCCTCCTCCCTTTGAATCCCTTCCCCTTTCTTGTACCCTTCCCTTACTACTCTTTTTCCTTTTCCCTTTTCCTCTCCCACTTTTTAATGAGGTGAGAGAAGATTCTCTGTAAAACAAATATGTTAATTATTTCCTCTTTGAGCCAACTCTGAAGAACGTAAGATTCACATAATGTTCCTTCCCCTCTCTAAGTTCCCTTAGATATGATAGGTTTCCTTTACCTCATCGTTGCATGTAGTTTCCCCCTTTTTATCTCCCCTTTTCCCTTTTTCTGACACTATCCACTTTCCATTTCTACTTCCCTTTTTTATGTTATATCAGTAAAATCAAATTATACATGTAGTTTTTATGTATATGCACAACAGAAATACAGTTCTCAAGAGTTCCTTTTATCTTTTTCTACTTCTCTTGAGTCCTCTTGTTGGAGATCAAATTTTTTGTTTAAGTCTGTTTTTTTCCTTAGAAACAGATGGAATTCCTCTGTTTCATTAAATGTCCATCTTCTTCCATGGAAAAAAATGTTCAACTTAACTGGTTAGTTTATTCTTGGCTGCATTCCAAGTTCTTTTGCCTTTTGGAATATCAAATTCCAGGCCCTTCATTCCTTTAATGTTGAGGCAGACAGATCTTGTGTGACCCTTATTGTGGCACTTAGGTATTTGAACTAATTTTTCCTGGCTGCTTGTAAAATTTTTTCTTTAGTCTAAAAATTCTGAAGTTTGGCCACAATATTCCTCAGAGGCTTTATTTTAGGGTCTTTTTCAGAAGGTTTTCGATGGATTCTTTCAACACCTATTTTACCTTCCAATTCTATTACTTCTGGGCAGTTCTCTTTGATGATTTCCTGTAAAATAGTATCTAGACTCTTTTTTTCATCATTATTTTCAGGTAGTCTGATGATCCTCAGGTTATCTCTCCTAGATCTATTTTCCAGGTCTGTTATTTTTCCAAGTAAATATTTGACATTGTTTTCCAATCTTTCAATTTTTTTTTTGGTTTTGCTTGACTGATTCTTCCTGTCTCAATGAATCAGTCATTTCTATTTGTTCAGTTCTGATTTTTAGTGAGTTATTTTCTTCATTAGCTTTTTTTAAAATTCTTTTTGTATATGTCCAATTGAGTTTTTAAATGAGTTGTTTTGCTCTATGGAATTTTTTTTCATTTCACTATTTTTTTTTAGTGAGTTATTTTCTTTTTCCAATTCATAAATTCTGTTTCCCTGCATTTCTTAGGAGTTTTTTTTTAACCTTTTCCAATTCATATTTCAGGAAGTTGTTTTCTTTTTCCACTTTATCAAATTTTTCTTTTAGTGAGTTATATGTCTTTTCTGTACTCTCTTGCATAACTTCTCTTTCCTTTCCCCATTTTTCTTCTAGTTCTCTTTTAAGGTTTTTTTAGTCTCTTCTAGGAGAGCCTTTTGTCCTTTTGTATTGGGGACGAACGATTGTCTGGAGACTGTCTTCTATTAATCTCTTCAGGGTTGAACAGCTGTTCTCTTTCTGAATAGAAACTATCAATCATCCTTTTGATTTTTTTACTCATTTTGTTAAAGCCTGTAGGGTCTGCCTTCAAGGCCAAGTAGGTTACCAGCTTCCTCTGTAGAGCAGTGAAAGGTGTATGGATGGTTAGCTGTCCTGCCAGCCAGCTCCAAAAAGCAGCGAGGTATTGGAGTGCTCTGGGAAAGAGTTCCCTGCCTGGAAGTAACTCAGGCCTGCAGGGCAGAGCTGGGAAAGTGCCCTGCAAAAAAACCCTGCTGTGTGAGATAACGACTGCCCTGGGTCTAGATGCTGAGCAGTGAGAATTTCACTACCCCAGGCCAAATCCCATCCAGGGGCTATGGGTATTAACAGTTGAGCAGTGAATGGATTTATAGGGACCCAAAATGTTTTTGCCCCAGGAAGCACAGTCCTGTTGGGGAAGTTCTATGGCCCCAGGCCAAGGCCCCCACTTTTCAGATTAGAGGCTGCCCAGGCTGTGCCCCCCCTGCCATGCGGGTTTGTAACTGCCCCTGCAAAAGTCCCGATCTACAGGATGTGGCTGCAGGGCTTCGTTTCAGTTTGCCTGAGTCACTTCCAGGTTTGAGTAGTTACAGCCAGATCTTGTTAGGTTCTGGCATTTTTTAGAGTACCCTCTGTTTTAGGCTTTAATTTCTCTGCCAGTTTACTGCTTTGTAATCAAGGCAGAGCAGCTAACCTATAGCAGTGTCATCTCTACAACTTCTCTAGCCACAGAAATCACCCCCACCCCTGGTCTGCTCAGGATGCTAGTCTATTGCTACCTGTGCTAGTCTGTTCCTGGACCCTCAAGACAAACCTTTCCTGGCGATCTTCCAGATTGACTTCAGCTGGTAAGTTGTAGTGCTTCTGATCTTCGTGAATTTAAGTAGTGAAGAGCTATTTTTGAGGTTGAATTAAATAGTTGGTTATGAAGGGAATGAGAGGATCTTAGAAAGTCGTGTGTGCCTTCTCTGCCATCTTGGCTCCCAGAATTCATGAATTTCAATGGAAAAATAAAATACAGCTTTCTCCCCTTTCCAAGATATCATCTGAAATTTTGTTATTTTATTTTATACATTTAAAACATCATTATAAGAAGTGGTCTATAGGCTTCACTAGAATTCCCAGAATCAATAATACAGAAAAGACCAATAATATCTGCAAGTTAATTAGGTAAAATGTAATCACTGACCTAAGCTGTTAAGGGGAATTAGTTACTGTGAGTATCTTACATTAATGTAATCATAGGTGCAGTATATCATACATTTCAAGTGAAATTTACCAAAGTGATAAACTGAAGCAATTTTCTGATCAAAGTGTACATTTTTAATAGAATCATATAGCGTCTGGTCAGAAGACCTCCAAATTGAGGTAAATATATTTTATAAGCATAGAAAAAAATAACAATATAAGTTATCTGATTAACACTCATCACAAAGGAAAAAGATCATTACTGGATGCATGAAAGGAAGCCAACAAAGCCCTCACATGTCATAAGACTACCTATATCTTTAAAAAATATCTTTGTAAAGTTACAAATCCTGTCTACTTCCTGATGTCACTGATAAAGCCAGACTTACAGCAACTAATGATTTAGTTAAAGCCACCTTACTTGTTAAAGATGGAATAAGATTATGTTGTACTGGCTTCTTAGGAATACCACACAAACCTCATTGTCTTGGCTTCAGAGGTACCCCGCAAGCCTGGAAGATAATGCTGAAATAACATTTTTTTGAGTTTCTTTTTTTTATTATAATAACTTTTTATTGACAGAATCCATGCCAGGATAATTTTTTTACATTATCCCTTGCACTAACTTCTGTTCCGATTTTTCCCCTCTGTCCCTCCACCCCTCCCCTAGATGGCAAGCAGTCCTATATATGTTGAATATGTTGCAGTATATCCTAGATACAATATATGTGTGCAGAGCCAAACAGTTATCTTGTTGCACAGGAAGAATTGGATTCAGAAGGTAAAAATAACCTGGGAAGAAAGACAAAATAGTAAACAGTTTACATTCATTTCCCAGTGTTCTTTCTTTGGGTGTAGCTGTTTCTGTCCATCATTGATCAATTGAAACTGAATTAGGTCTCTTTGTCAAAGAAATCCACTTCCATCAGAATACATCTTCATACAGTATTGTTGTTGAAGTATATAATGATCTCCTGGTTCTGCTCATTTCACTTGGCATCAGTTCATGTAAGTCTCTCCAAGCCTCTCTGTATTCATCCTGCTGGTCATTTCTTATAGAACAATAATATTCCATAACATTCATATACCACAGTTTACCCAACCATTCTCCAATTGAAGGGCATCCATCCATTTTCCAGTTTCTAGCCACTACAAACAGTTTCTAGCTGCCACAAACATTTTGGTGCATATAGGTCCCTGTCCCTACTGAAATGACATTTTATGAGAACTTTGAGAACAGAGTTTTTCTTTAACTAAGACATCTGCAGAGAAAAACCCTAGCTTTTATATTGCAAACAGATTGTGATTACAGAATAAAATCACAGAGAAAAATAATATATATAATCCAGAACCAATAAATAGTTCCCTCACACACAAACCAATTACATCAACAAAAACAGATTGTACCTCATAGAAATAATTGGAAATCTAAGGGATTGGTGATGTACTTCTCAATAACAATGAATGTTTTCTCTAAGACTGTGAATTTCAAAAGTGCATAGGGGTTTGCTCATCAGATGCATTCTACACCAATAAAACAATGAAATATTAAGGTCACATATGTATCTCATACATGGGAGTATTTGTAAGTATCTGTTAATTTTTCTAAAATTTATCTATGTATCTATACAAAAACACCACAAACACTTGTGTATTCATCAAACTCTTAAACATTTTTTCATATTCTACTGCAAAAACTGCATCATAAGAGAGATATATCCATATCATCAGAGAACTATTTTCCTTTTCTAGAGACTGAACTTGAATATATATAAGAAACATATCTCTATATCTATATCTATATATATATATATCTTATAAAAATGTAAGTTTTAAATGTTGTTTCCTCTCTCAATCTCTTTATCTTTGTTTCTCTGGAAAAGGCATTTTATCATTTTATAATAAAATCTCTTATTTCCTTTTTTAAAAAATTAAGGCTTAACATTTTTATATATTTAATCCAAGATATTTGAAAATATTCACTTTTGATTAAGAAGCAAAAGAAATAGGAAAATACTCCAAAAGGTGATGTCTTTTTTTTTTTCTCAGAGAGAATGAGGAAAAAAAATTGCTTTGTGAAACCTATGTGAACACATGCTAAGGATCTACTTTTTGGAGGCTTATTATTGTTGCATCTTCAAATAATTCAAAAATATGTGAGGAATGCCTTTTTCCTGCTTGGTCCTTACATGATTATTAAATAAAGGCAGTGAAGAAGGGGGCGGGAAGTGAGGTTCAGTCTCTCAAATAATATGTGATATAAAGATACTGTAACTAGGAAGCAACACTTCCATTTTTATGATACAGTTTTAGTAGCTAAATATGAAAAATGTGAGAATTTGATGTGAATCAGCACCAACCACTTTTAGACATTTGTGAAGACAGACTGAATATCAATTTTCAAGGTCTAAAAAATCAACAAAGAAATCTGATAAAATATACTGCTTGACAATGCATGATACAGTGTCCCAACATGATTGAATAAATGTAACACATAGCATCTTTTGCCTCCTCTTATCTATTTTTTCTAGTTATTTCTCCCTGATATATATTGCCAGTTGGATATTGTAGTCACTGTTAACTGGAGGTAAACAACATTTGAAGTACAAATGTTTCTGTCTAAGAGACTCTGCTGCAAAGATACCTAAACATTTTCTGTTCATAAATGTTCAAAAAATGAGTGAGTAGCCAGGAAAATTAAATTGGTACCCAACCTTGAAGAGTGCCTATTATAATGGTCTCTATCTTTAATATTGACTTATAGTGCAATAGAAGCAGGAAAATATTTCTTATCAATTCTATAGATTCACAACACCCAAGTCTGGATTATCTTGTAGCTGTTATTTTTATTGTTATCTGTCTTCCATGCAACTTTTATTGTTTCCTTGCATAGAACTTTTTAAAGTAACTTATGAATTTTAAGTTGATCAGAGAGTAGCTTAGCTATTAAGTATAAGTCTGAGTCTGTAATTCATATATTTAAAAGTAATCAATGTTTCAAGTACTGGTAATTTCTTGGAAAGTGACAGTACAGATCCTACCTTTGATAACTTATTTGATAAGTGTTAAGAGTTATTTGATGCTTTGTAAGGTTAAGTGATTTGCCTATGGACCAAAGCATTTTAAAATCAGAATTTGAACAAATATTTTTGTAACGATTTTTTTATAATCATTATCTTTTATTTTCTTTGCAATGGGGTTAATAAGGTCATTTTCTGGGGAAGATGTGATGGAGAGATACATACTACCACTGCTTCAATGGGCAATATTAATCTAATCATTGGTAATTTTCTTTTTAGTATTTTAAATTGTATTTGCTTTTTATAATTGTGCTTTGAGATATTTTTTTATTTAATAACCTTTTATTTACAGGACATATGCATGGGTAACTTTACAGCATTAACAAATGCCAAACCTCTTGTTCCAATTTTTCACCTTTTACCCCTCACCCCCTCCCCCAGATGGCAGGATGACCAGTAGATGCTAATACATTAAAATATAAATTAGATACACAATAAGTATACATTTAAAACCGTTATTTTGCTGTACAAAAAGATAGGACACTGAAATATTGTACAATTACTTGTGAAGGAAATCAAAAATGCATGGAATAAATATAGGGATTGGGGTTCAATAAATGGTTTTAGTCATCTCCCAGAGTTCTTTCTATGGGCGTAGCTGGTTCATTTCATTTGCTCCATTAAAATGTTTGGTTGATCTCATTGCTGAGGATGGCCAGGTCCATCAGAACTGGTCATCATGTAGTATTTTTGGTATATAATGATCTCCTGGTCTGCTCTTTCCTCAACATCAGTTTTAGTTCTCCAGGCCTTTCTGAAATTATCCTTTGGTCATTTCGTAAGAACATAATTTCTTATTCATTACCACAATTTATTCAGGCTTCTCCAATAATGGACATTTCAGTTTCAGTTTCTAATTACAAAAGGGGCTGCCCAAAATTTGTACATACGGTCCCTTTCCTTCTTTATAATCTCTTTGGGATATAAGATACCCTGCTGGATCAAAGGGTATACACAGTTTGATAACTTTTGGGCATAGTTCAAACTCTCTCCAAAATGGTTGGATTCGTTCACAACTCCACCAACAATGCATCAAAATGTATTTTCCTCCCCAACAATCATCATTTTTTTTCCTGTAATTTTCAATCTGACGGTGTTATTTCTTAGGTTGTCAATTTGCATTTCTCTGATTTAAGCTTGAAGCATCTTTTCATATGACTGAAATGTTCCAATTTCTTCAGAATTCCTGTTCTATCCTTTGACCATATTTCAATTGGAGAATGGCGATTTTTTATAAATTAAGTTAATTCTCTATATTTTTAAATAGGCCTTTATCAAACCTTTAAAATATTTTCCCAGTTTATTTTTCCCTTCTAATATTTCTGCATTAGTTTTGTTTGTACAAAAAACTTTTCAGTTTGTTAATCAAAAATTTTTCTTTTTGTAATCAGTAATTCTAGTTCTTCTTTGGTCATAAAGACCTTCCCCTTCCACAGGTTGAATTATTCCTGTTTCTAATTTATTTAATTTATTCTTTATGCCGGGGCATGAACCCATTTGACCTTATCTTGGTTCCCTTTAAAGTGTGGATCAATCCTGGGGTTCCCATATTAATTCCAATTTTCCAAAATTTTATCAAACAGAGTTCTTATCCCAAAAGCTGGGGTCTTTGTGTTTTAAATACTATGTTGCTATTTGTTATGTTTTTTCCCTTGAACCTAACCTATTCCATGTCAACTAATCTTTCCTTAGCCAATACCAAATGGTTTTGGTCTTTGCTTCTATAATATAATTTTAGATCTGGTCAGCTAAGCCACCTTCATTTGATTTTTTTTCATTAATTCCCAAAAATTCTTGACCATTTGTTTTTCCATGAATTTTCTTGTTATTTTTTCTAGGTCATTAAAATAGTTTTTTGGGTTCGTTGATTAGTGCTAAATAAATAGATTAGTTTAGGGGAATTTTCATCTTTATTATATTTCTGGCCCTATCAAGAAATTTAATATTTTTTCAATTGGTTGATCAGACTTAATTTGTGAAAAGGGTCATTTTGTATAAAGTTTCGTTTTCCCTTAATATTCTAAATTTTTTATATTATAATATTCTTTAATAATTTTATTTAACTCTGCTTTGGATTTTGGTGGTATAAAAATCTGATGACTTATTGGGTTTATTTTTATTAAAAACATTGCTAAAGTTGGGATTATTTTTAACTTTTTTAAGTAGAATCTCTAGGTTCTCTAAGTATACCATTATGTATAAAAGAATGATAATTTGGTTTCCTCCTTGCCTATTCTTATTCCTTTAATCTCTTTTCTCAGGTCTTATTTAAAACTAGCGTTTCTAATACAATATTAAATAATGGGTGATGGTGGGCAAATTTTCCTCAGATCTTATTGGAATGGGTTCCAGTTTGTCTCCATTACAATATGCTGGTTTTAAATAGATTCTTATTATTTTAAGGAAAATCCATTTATTCCTATAGTCTCAAGTGTTTTAATAGGAATGGATTTGGTTTTTATCAAATGCTTTTCTGCATCTTTGGATGATCTATGGCTTTTTTATTTGGTTATTAACATGGAATTAATTGATATTTTCCTAATTTGAACCAGCCTGCATTCTGGTATAAATCCTCTTGATATTTTATTATCCTGGAATGATTTTTCTGTATTTTTGCTAATATCTTTTTAAGATTTTACTAATTTCGATGGATGGTCTATAATTTTCTTTCTCTTTTTTCAACCTACCTGGTTTTGGTATCAGTAATGTCTTTGTCTAAGAAGGAATTTGGTGGACTCCTTCTTCCCTGTTTTATCAAATAATTTTATATAGCATTATGGCTTTGTTCTTTAAATGTTTGGTAAAATTCACTTAAATCCTCTGGTCCTGATTTTTCTTGGAAGTTGTTTAATTTCCTGTTCTATTTCTTTTTCTGAAATGGCATTCAAAATTCCCTCCTCTGTTAGTCTGGGAATCTTATTTTGGGGTAGTCATCCATTTCATTGGTTATCAAATATATTGGCATAAAAGTTGGCAAAATAACTCCTTATTTTTCTCTAATTTCCTCTTCATTGGTGGAACGTTTTCCTTTTCATTTTAAGACTACTAATTTTCATTTCCTCCTCCTTTTTCAATCAAATTTACCAAACTTATCTATTTTTATTGGCTTTTCATAGAACCAACTCAGTTTTATTAATTAGTTCAATAGTTTTTTACTTTCAATATTTTTTAATTTCTCCTTTAATTTTAAATTTCAAATTTTTTATTTGATTGGGGTTTTTAATTGGTCTTTTTTGGTTTTTTTAGTTAAAAGCCCAATTCATTAATCTTTCCTTTCTCTGTTTATTTAAGTAAGCCTCTAAAGATATAAAATTCCCTCTTATTACGCTTTGTTTCATCCACAAATTTTGGTATTCATTTGTTTATCTTGAGTGTTTTAATTGTATCATTTTTTTCCCCAATTTTTTAAGATGAGTTGTTTTTTCAATTACTTTTTGGTCTACCCCTAACTTTTGTTGAATGTATTTTATTGCATTGATCTGAAAAAAGCATTTCTATTTCTGCTTTCTTGCATTTTAATTTAAGTCTTTATGTCCTAAATATGGTCAATTTTGAATAGGTTCCTGAAGTGCTGGGAAGAAAGTATTTCCTTTCTATCTCCATTCAATTTTCTCCAAAGATCAACATACCAATTTTCTAATATTCTATTTACTTCTTTTTTTTTCTTTTTGTTTTGTGGTTTGATTTGTTAATTCGGGTGCAAGGTTGGCTCTCCCCTTTAAATTTGTTGTCCTTTTTTTGCCTCCCCTAACCCTCCCTTTGGAAGTTGGATATACCACTTTTGCATATTTTTAATATTTATTGCTTCATTGTTTATGCCCCTTTAGCGGATGTGTTTTCCTTTTATCTCTTTTAATTAGATCAATTTTTTGCTTTTTGCGTCTGAGATGGATTACCTCTTTTGACTTCACCTCAAGCAAATGATTTTGCTATTTTTCCCTTTCTCTATAGTTCTCCCTGCTTTAAATTGTTTTGTAAACAACTTTGTAGGGTTCTGACTTTTGATCCAGTCCTTCTGCCTCCCTTTTGGGGGTTTCCCATTCATTTATGGTTGTTCTAAATCTTTTTTGCCATCCTAAACCCCAGATTACTTTACTTTTTCTTGCCTCCCCCAAGCCTCTTTTTTTTGAACATTACCCACGCGTGCTTACCTCTTTATAATCCCTCCCTCCCTCCTTTTTGAGTATTTTCCTTCCTTCCCTTTTCTCTTTTCTTTCCTTTTCCTTCCCCGTTTTTAATGGAGTTTTCTCAAAACAAATTCAATTATTTTTTCTTTGGCCATCTCTGATGAGGAAAGATTCACACAATTTCCTCCCCTCTAAATTCCTGAATGATAATTTCCTTTGCCTCTTCATGGGATGGTTTCCCTCTTTTTTCCTCCTTCCTTTTCTGCCATCATCCTTTTTGCATATCTACTTCCCTTTTTTATGTTAATCGTAAAATCAAATTATACATGTATTTTTTTTGTATATCCCAAAAATACAATTCTCAAATTATTTTTATTTTATCTCTTGGTTCATGGTTGGGGTTCAATTTTGTGTTTATTTGGTTTTTCCTTAAAAAATTTCATTTTTCATTAAATTCCTTTTTCCTAAGAAAATTTACAAAGGGATTCGGCCCCTTCTTTCCTTTCAAATTGACCCCAGTCCTTTTGGGGGGGATCTTTTTATTTCCCTCGGTATTTAAATTGGTTTTTTTGGCTGTTTAAAATTTTCCTTAATCGTAGTTCTGTTTGGCCCAAATATTCCTTGGGGTTTTATTTTGGGGTTTCCTTTCAGAAGGTGATAATTCTTTCAATTCTTTTTCCTTCTGATTCTTTACATCTGGGCAGTTCTCTTTGTTTTCGAAAATAGTATCTATTCTTTTTTTTCATATAGTTTTCAAAAGTCCAATAATCCTCAGATTATCTCTCCTGATCTATTTTCTAATCTTCGTTTTTTGCAAGTAGATAATTCTTGTTTTTTCAGTTTGTCATTTTGTTTTGTTAGATTTTGCTGTCTCAATGAATCATTGTTTCTATTTGTTCAGTTCTAATTTTTAAAGAATTTTTTTTTCATTAGCTTTTTTTATTTCTTTCTTTATATGTCCAATTGAGTTTTTAAATGAATTGTTTTGATCTATGGAATTTTTTCCATTTTATTTTTTTTTTAGTAATTTTTTCTTTTTCAATTCCAAGATCCACTTTCTTCAAGTTTTTTTCTTTTCCAATTCCGATCCTACTTTCTTGGGGGTTCTTTGTCTTTCAATTCACAAATCCTCTTTTAGTAATTCTTTATTTTTTTCCAATTTTCTTACTTTCCTGAATTTTTTATTTTTTTCCAATTCACAAATTTTGTTTCCCTACTTCCTGAATTTTTATATTTTCCAATTTGTATTTCAGGAAGTTGTTGCTCTCTTTAAAGGCTTCTTTTCCTTTCCCCATTTTATTTCTTCTCTTTTGAGACTTTGATGGTTTTTTAGAGCATCATGTAAGGAGGAAAATCTGGTCCATGGCTGTTTGCTGTCTTTTAGGTTTGCTGACTTGCTCTTTTTTTCTGCATAAAGCTGTAATAATTCTTTTCATCTTTTTATTCATGTTTTAAAACCTTTGGGTATGTCCCTAGGATGAGGGTTACCAACTTCCTCTGCAGAGCGGGGAGGGTAAACCGGTTTCTGGCTCGGTATGGGGTGCTCTGGTGAGTTTTCCCTTCCCCCAACGGGAAGTGGTTCAGCATTGGCCAAGAAAAGTCCTAGGGCTGTGGGTTGTGATCGCCCTAGCTAGAGTCTAAGGTGTGAAAGGTATCCCAGGCCAGGCCTCTTGGGGACTTTGGTTTGGCACTGACCAAATGCGTTCTATCAGAACTCTGCCTGGAACTCTACCCCAGCGTCTCTACCCGACAAATCCAACCCTGGGGCTCTTGGCCCAGCGAGGCCCCACTTCGCAGATTGAGGCACCTGGGCTGTGTCCTCCTGCCGTGCAGGATCACAACTGCCCCAAGGAAAAGCCCAGTACTGCAGGTTGGGGCTGGGAGCTTGTGCTGAGATTTGTGCTTTCACTTTCGTTTTGAGACTCTCCTGGGAACCTAATTTCTCTCCCAGTCTATGCTGATCTCCCCCCCTGGCCCTGGAACCAACTTTTTTTGGCGGGACTGCAGATTTTCTTTTGCTGGTGAGTTGTTCTACTTCTTATCTTTACTAATTGTAGCAGTCAAGACTATTTTTGAGGGTTGATATAATATTGATAGAGAGGGTAAGAGAAGAGCTTAGAAAGTGGCTTGTGCCTTCTCCACCATCTTGGCTCTGCCCCGAGATATTTTTTCTAAAAAACTTTGATAATTGAAGGAAGTCATTTTTCTTTGGCTTCACTTTGCTGTGGTCACTGAATTGACCCTATAATTGAGTAATTCACCATAAATTGTCTTATCCTTGAATCTCTTGACAATTTGAATTCTTTTATGTTTTGTTCATTTATGCCCTAGCAGGTTTCAACTCTGGTTTGAACCCTCAATCTTTGTCTTTCCTATTATTACTCCTGTGGTACTGAATACCACCAGAGGCAAAATCATTTTGAACAGGGTTCAGCAGAGATGCTTGTTATCTACTCTCAACCAGATACTCATAGCTGTACAGTATCATCAGTATACTTCCTTCATTATCTATCATAGTCTTGGAGAAGCTAATATAAATTGTTATATTTTATGTTAAAATTATTATTTTTACAAGGAATTTACATATATCTCAGGTCTTTTACAATCCAGGGCTATAGACATATCTTAACATGCACATCTTCTTTAATTCTTTTTTTTTTTCTATTTAATAGCCTTTTATTTACAGATTATATGCATGGGTAACTTTACAGCATTAACAATTGCCAAACCTCTTGTTCCAGTTTTTCACCTCTTACCCCCCCCCCCTCCCCCAGACGGCAGGATGACCAGTAGATGTTAAATATATTAAAATATAAATTGGATACACAATAAGTATACATGACCAAACCGTTATTTTGCTGTACAAGAAGAATCAGACTCTGAAATATTGTACAATTAGCTTGTGAAGGAAATCAAAAATGCAGGTGTGCATAAATATAGGGATTTGGAGTTCAATGTAATGGTTTTTAGTCATCACCCAGAGTTCTTTCTCTGGGCTTAGCTGGTTCAGTTCATTACTGCTCCATTGGAAATGATTTGGTTGATCTCATTGCTGAGGATGGCCAGGTCCATCAGAACTGGTCATCATATAGTATTGTTGTTGAAGTATATAATGATCTCCTGGTCCTGCTCATTTCACTCAGCATCAGTTCGTGTAAGTCTCTCCAGGCCTTTCTGAAATCATCCTGTATCCTTAATTCTTTTATTTTATCTCACATACATCAGCTTTGAATTCCTGAATATTAATATTCTGAGAAAACTATTGCATCAATGGGTATAAAATAGCAGAAATTAGTTATTTCAATACAAATGCTTGAGATCTGTTGGATTTAACAGACCATAAGAATAATATGATCAGTCTATGCAAGTTGCTTTATTATTTTTTTAAATCTTCTAATCTCTAACATGAAAAATACCTATAGTATATTGGAAAGATAGTTGGCTTTAATGTATGAAAGACCTGGATTGAAGTTCTACCTTTTGTTTATTTAGTAAGACTGTGTTTTACTCTATCATGCAGGCTGGGAGTATATGAGCTACTTATAGGCCTATTAGCACTACTGATTTGCAAAAAAGTTTTAAAGTGCTCCCTTTCACTTTCTGATCAGTTTGTTTTTCTTTAAATAACCTGATATCCTATCATGCTCCACATGTTGACTGGGTTGCTGCCAAACATAATTTGGAATCTGACCCTACTTATCATACAACTCTGAAGAGCAGGGAATACAATAGCCTCAGCCTTAAGGATACCTGGGATTACCTGTCCTTATCACTACCCCCATCCTAAATTTTCAACTAGTCTCTTACATCTGTCTTCTTTGACCATACAGAAAATAATCTAATCCCTCATCCCAATGACATTAATTCAAATATGAGATTTTTAAACTAATCATCATATTTCCTGAACTCAAGATGCTTTATCATTCTGTTTGCTTTCTTATTCAATAATTTACTCAACTTTGTTTCCAGCATATCAATGGTCTCTTAAAACTGTAGTGTCCAGATTTCAGCAAAACATTCCTGATGTGTTCTGACCAGGACAAAATGTGCAACTAATAGAAACTCTGTCTATCTTGTTGCATACCTTGTGTTATGGGCAGCTACATTACATTGCTGACTCATATTGAGCTCAGAGTCAAGCAATTACATCATTCATTCCTCAATTTATGAAATAGCTTTTGAAGAATTTTTAAGCTATTGTAAGACTGCATTTTCTCTCTTGATTTATTCGTTATTTATTGTTGTTCAGTCATTTCAATCATGCTTTGGTCTGTGACTACATTAGGGGTTTTCTTGGCAAAGATGCTTGAGAAGTTTAACATTTCCTTCTTTTACTCATTAGATTCAAACTAATGTTCTACTCTGTCAGTATCTCTTTTTTAGTAATTGAATATGTTAACTATTCTTTCCAGCTTGTTTTATTAGCATATTTGTTAGACATGATATCTATGCTTTTCTTTAATGTGCTAAAGTTGTGTTTTGTTTTGGTTTTAGTGAGCACTCCCTTCACCCCTTCTATTCAGTCTAATAAGTTTATAAGTAACCAGTGTGACATGTCAGTAGCATTTCGATGGAATAGGGAAGCCAAACTTATATACAAAGTTTCCAAAAGATCAAAAGAAAATAATTTACAATATATATTAATCAAAAAATCACATCCTGATAATATGTGTTGAGTCAGAGAAAACCATGGAAGCTCTGTTGTCAGAATCTTTTGATACTATCACGTGTAAATATCAAACAAATTCCAAGACATCCACAGTAAAATCAGAAGATCAACAAATATTGACGACATTGATATGCTAATTAAAAATGTTACTGACACCTTTGAGATAATTTTGATATGTTAATGAACTAACATAAAGATGGCACAAATAAAAGTAAGTTTATTACTCTCAAAAATCTCTACAAAAAGAAAACTCAAATTCCTATTCCCTGAACATTCTTCTACCTTCACTGGGTCCATGCTGCTGAGTACTCCCAACTCTAATATATAGTTAGATAAAGTTATGTGGCTGTATTTTATATCTGTATATAAACATATATACTTGTATCTGTATATGGTTGTATTCTATCTATATTTATACACCCCCCTCTCCCTTTCCTCATTCTTTCCCCTATCAATGCCTGCATTCTTCCATCAACTTAATTTCCTTTCCCATGCCTTCTATTTGTGTGTTTCCTTCTATTCCTTCTATTAGCACAAAAGCTAAAACTTGTTCCCTTTTTTAAACTACCCTTGACAAGTTTATCCATCTTTAGGCAACTTAAGGGTTCTCTGTTTCCTATTTATTCACCATATTGGTTCCAGTTACAATAGGGACACTTGATTTTCTTCAGCCATTTTGCAATTCAGAAATCCTAAACTGAAGTGATCCTCAGTCTATTGATAGCAGAAACTATAGCTATAAACCACTCTGTCGGGTTACACAGCTCTTTTTTCTAGGTCAAAGCAGAAGGAATATTTGAAGAAAGTCCCTGTGTATGCCCCAACTTTTTTTTTCCCCAGGCTAAACATCCCTGATTCCTTTAACCGATTTTCATGTGACAAGAGTTTAATTCCTTTTTCCATCCTAATTGCATACTTATGAATGTTCTCAAACTTATCAATATCAATTAAAATATCCTTGCTAAAAATGTTATGTAGAACCAAGGACAATTCTCCACATCTGCAACAGTCTAACCATGTTTCTGTAATAATCTCCTTATGCTTTGAAACTATGACTGTCTTAAAGTAGCTTGGATTGTTTTAGCTTTGTGTTCTCTTTATTTTTTTAATGGCTTATATAAGTCTGCCAAACTCACTGAAGATAATTGCTGACTGTTTACACGTATATGAAACCTGTGTACTTGACTGGTTTTGACAAGCTATTGACAATGATTAACAAAAAGAAGTGAATGATTAAAATAGTGAGCAAAATGAAGCCTTGCTCGGAGAAGGTCTTTCAATGCATGTTATATGAAATGAATTAGTTTAAGTTAAGCAATTACTTTGTGTTTAATTTTAATTATAAAAGTCAGAGTTTCTAAAACATAATATGACATTTCAAATTTAAAATATTGAAGCTTGAAAATGATACTGTAATCATCAATACTCTCAAAGAATCAGAGAAATATAGCTTGCTCAGTGATGAAGAGACCTTGAAAATAGTCTAAACCAGAGTCCTCATTTACTAATTCATAAAACAAAGATCAGAAAAGCATAAGACAATTTCTAAACTAAACTAAACTAAAACAACAAAAAATCCCACCCAACCAAATGATAAAAAACCCTATTTCTTTGTCACAATATAGTGTAGATGACTATTTTTGTCATTACTTAAAACTCTATATTTATCAAATCAACAACAAAAATAAATTGTTTATTTCATTCCAGGGATACAACAAAAAAGTAATTCAAAGAAAATAATAAATGCTTCTACTTGAAAAGAATCAGAAGATTATTCTTCTTTACACTTGGAACTTTTCTCTATTTCCCAATCAATGCTTAATATATAAACATTCAGTTCTGGCTCTGATGCAAAAAAAAAAAAAAAAAAAAAAAAAAAAAAGTAAGATGAACAATCCAATTAAATCATTTCCACTGACTAAGCTGAAGACTGAAGGGGATTGAGTAAAAAAGCAAACAAATGATTTGGAGTGGCATCTATTCCTAAAGGATTATATCATTTACCATACTTGGAGCAAAATATAAAAACTCTTAAGTCTATTGTCTTGAAAGTCCATTTTTAAAAGTTGAATCAGGCATAGGAATAATGATATAGAATGGACTTCTGCATAAGAAAAGTGGTTTTATACATTTACAGAGAAAATAGTTGCATGTTAAAAATACTCAGGTCTGGGATTAGAGCAGATATAAAAACAATTGCTATTGCAATTTCTCTATTTATAATGAATATTAGATTTTCTTTAATTTTTTTCACCAGAATAATTACTACTACTTTTCATCACTAGAAATTTATTATTGAATCAGGAAAATTATTAGATATGAAAATTTAAACTTTTGTTATGTGGCTCTAAAACATAAATGGAGTGATTCACCCATATTGCTAAGGAGAAAGAACAGAATCAATGTATCTATGTTTAATTTTTGCTCATTTTAATAGAAGAAAAAGACAAATGATCTCTCCATTGGAAAGAAGATAGATGAACCTGAGTATAGGTGGACATTGCCTTTACTTTTGTAGAATTGCATTAATAAACTGGCTGACTTTTCAAAAGCCTGGCTTCTGCCTGAGTAGGTTTTATCAATGGGCCTGTCACCATGCTGAAATGGGGAAACTCTTGCTATGTTGTTTCATAAATCAATTTATCCTAAATGTCTGTAGTCTCAGAAAAAAATGCATTTACAGCAAGTTTAAAATAGCGTTCTTATTCTCCCATTTATTTTTTAGCTGTATCCTTTGAATTGTCACATTTTTACAATGTTCCAAATATATTCTTTATTTAATCTAGTACTGGAAAGAGAAAATGGGGTAATTCTAATATGTACCTCAAATATTGTCAAGTTGTTTGAAAACTAACAATTTTTTTTGGTTTAGGTAGAATCTACGTTTTTTTTTAGAGAAAAGATAGTCATTACTTGATTGACCATATGCCTATATGCCTTTCCCCTTTCTGTCTTTCTCTCTATCATTCACATTCTCCTTCCTTCTCTCTCTCTTACTCTTTTTCTGGCTCTCTGTTTCTCTGTTTGTCTGCTATTGTCCCTCTCTTGGTCTCAATCTGTCTGTCTGTCTGTCTGTCTGTCTCTTTCGTTCTCTCTCTCCCTCCTTTTCCCTTAATATTTTCAAAATTGTGAGCCAAGATGGCAGAGAATAGACAGGTCTTTGTCTTATCTCTTCCTGATTTCCCTTAAATCAACAGCAGATCAAGCCTCTGAATGGGTTTTGGAGTAACAGAACCCACAAATATTTAGAGTGTAACTAATTTTTGTCTAAAAATATTTTGGAAGAACTTCAGGAAAACTCTGCCTCAATCAAGCAGTGGGGTGTGTGTATGTGTGTGTGTGTGTGACAGGCCACACAGGTATAATGCAACACAGTACAATGCAGGGAGACTCAGTGTGGAGATGCTTCAATGGGCTGGGAGAATCTAGAATAAAGCAGTGTTTGCTACTTTGTCTTGATTCATAAGACAGTGGATGAGCAGATTAGCTGTGAGACCTCCAACACAACTGCAGAAGGCAAGCAATGAACCCCTGAACTGCAACCTAATATGGGACTTTGCCATGAAGATACAGAAAGGAAAGGAAATCAGCAGCACCAGTCCCAGGGCAGTGTAAAGCCATGTTGCCTAATGAGAAATCTTGGGACAATCTTCCTTTATCTTAAAAGAAGACATAAACTTTTAAAAATGAGTAAAAAAAGTGAAAAAAGCTCTGTACATAGATATATTTTTATGGAGACAAAGAAAAACAAACATCAAATTCTGAGGAAATTGAAGGCAACATATTTCCAGATGAAGCCTAGAAAAATGATATAAATTGTTCTACATGTTACAAAGCTCTTTTAGAAGAATTCATAAAGGATCTTAAAAGAAAGTTAGAAGGAGAATGGGAAAAGAAAATGAGAACTCTGGAAAAGGAAACAGAAATAATCTGAAGAAAATCTTTCCTTAAAGAATCGCTTTGGAGAAATGGGAAATGGCATCAACTCCTTGAATAACAAAATTTCTGGAATTGAAAAAAAATCCAATGAAGAAAACAATTAATTTAAAAGTTCAATTGGCCAAATGCAAAAGGAGATAAAAAAGCTAGCTGAAGAAAATAATTCATTAAAAATTAGAATTGAACAAATAAAAGCAAATGATTCAGTGAGACATCAAGAATAATTCAAAAACAATCAAATAAAAGAAAAAATAGAAGAAAATTGAAAATATGTCATCAGAAAAACAACTGACCTAGAACACAGAACCAGGATATTGGGCTCCCTGAAAATCACAATGAAAAAAAGGCCTAGAAAACATATTTCAAGAAATCATCAAGGAAAAGTGCTTTGATGTCCTGGAACCAGAAGGCAAAACAGTCATTGAAAGAATCCACAGATTACCTCCAAAAAAAAAAGAACCAAAAATGAAAAATTCAAGGAAAATTGTACCAAAATAGATAATTTTGATTATAAGTTTTAAAAGTTTTTGTACAAACAAAACCAATGCAAACATCATTAGAAGGAATGCAAGAAACTGGGAAAAATTTACATAAAAAGTTGCTGATAAAGGCCTCATTTCTAAAATAAACAGTGAATTAATTCAATTTTTTAAGAATTCAAGCCATTCTCCAATTTATAAATGGTCACAGGATATGAACATACAATTTTCAAATGAAGAAATTAAAACCATTTTTAGTCATATGAAAATATGTTCTAAATCAGGAGTCCTCAAACTACAGCCCGCGGGTCAGGTACCAGATGAGGATGGTTATCCCCCTCACCCAGAGCTATGAAGTTTCTTTATTTAAAGGCCCACAAAACAAAGTTTTTGTTTTTACTATAGTTTGGCCTTCCCACAGTCTGAGGTTCAGTGAATTGGCCCCCTATTTAAAAAGTCTGAGGACCCCTGCTCTAAATCATCATTGATCAAAGGAATGTAAATGAAGACAACTCTAAAATACCATGAAACACCTCTCAAATTGGCTAAGAAGACAGGAAAATATAATTACAGTTGTTGGTAGGGATGTGAGAAAATTGGGAAACAAATCCATTGTTGGTAGATATGTGAACTGATTCAAATGTTCTAGAAATCAATATGGAACTCTGTCCAAAAGGCTGTCAAACTGTGCGTACCTTTGATGCAGCAGTGCTTCTACTAGATCTGTATCACAAAGATATCATTAAAAAAAGGGGAAAGGATCCACAAGCACAAAAATGCTTGTGCAAGCCCTTTTGTCATAAGAGACTGGAAACTGAGTGGATGCCCATCAGTTGGAAAATGACTAAATAAGCTGTGGTATATAAATGTTATGAACTTTCTTTTTTTTTTTTTTCTTTTTCTTTATTATGGCTTTTTATATATATACAAACATATGCATGGGTAATTTTTCTTTTTTTAAATTTGTAATACCTTTTTATTTACAAGTTATATGCATGGGTAATTTTACAGCATTGACAATTGCCAAACCTTTTGTTCCAAATTTTGCCCTCCTTCCCCGACTCCCTTTGCTAGATAAGTAGATGACCAATACATGTTAAATATGTTAAAGTATAAATTAAATGTAAAATAAGTATACATGTCCAAACTGTTGTTTTGCTGAACAAAAAGAATCGAACTCTGAAATATTGTAGAATTAGCCTGTGAAGGAAATCAAAATTGCAGGTGGGCAAAAATATAGAGATTGGGAATTCTATGTAATGGTTCTTAGTCATCTCCCAGATTTCTTTGCTGGGTGTAGCTGGTTCATTTCATTGATTTAGGTGCATCAGAAATGATCATCATATACTATTGTTGTTGAAGTATATAATGATCTCCTGGTCCTGCTCATTTCACTCAGGATCAGTTCATGTAAGTCTCTCCACGCCTTTCTGAAATCATCCTGTTGGTCATTTCTTACTGAGCAATAATATTCCATAATAATCATATGCCACAATTTATTCAGCGATTCTCCAATTGATGGATATTTACTCAGTTTCCAGTTTCTGGCCACTACAAAGAGTTCTGACACAAACCTTCTTGCACATACAGGTCATTTTCCCTTTTGTAAGATCTCTTTGGGATCTAAGCCGAGCAGTAATATTACTGGATCAAAGGGTATGCACAGTTTGATAACTTTCTGAGTATAGTTCCAAATTGCTCTCCAGAATGGTTGGATGTATTCACACTTCCACCAACAATATGATAGTGTCACTGTTTTCCCAGATCCCTTCCAACATTTCACATTATCTTTCCCTGTCATTCTAACAGTCTGACAGGTGTGTAGTGGTATCTCAGAGTTGTCTTAATTTGCATTTCTCTGATTAACAATGACTTGGAGCATCTTTTCATATGGCTAGAAATAGTTTCAATTTCTTCGTCTGAGAATTGTCTGTTCATATCCTTTGACCATTTATCAATTGGAGATTGGTTTGATTTCTTATAAATTAGAGTCAATTCTCAATGTATTTTGGAAATGAAGCCTTTATCAGAACCTTTGACCATAAAAAATGTTTTCCCAGTTTATTGCTTCCCTTCTAATCTTGTCTGCATTAGTTTTGTTTGTACAAAAAACTTTTCAATTTGATGTATTCAAAATTTTCAATTTTGTGATCAGTAATGATCTCTAGTTCTTCTTTGGTTATAAATCCCTTCCTCTTTCACAGGTCTGAGAGGTAAACTATCTTGTGTTCCTCTAAGTTATTTATAATCTCATTCTTTATGCCTAGGTCATGAACCCATTTTGACCTTATCTTGACATACAGTGTTAAGTGTGGGTCAGTGCCTAGTTTCTGCCATACTAGTTTCCAATTTTCCCAGCAATTTTTGTCAAACAGTGAGTTCTTATCCCAAAAGCTGGGGACGTTGGGTTTGTTAAAGACTAGAGTATTAAATTCATTAACTGTTTTGTCCCTTGAACCTAACCTATTCCACTGATCAACTAATCTATTTCTTGGCCAATACCAAATGGTTTTGGTAACTGTTGCTTTATAATATAATTTTAGATCTGGTACAGCTAGGCAATCTTCATCTGATTTTTTTTCATTAATTCCCTTGAAATACTTGACCTTTTGTTTTTCCATATGAACTTTGTTGTTATTTTTTCTAGGTCATTAAAATATTTTTTGGTGACAAATTGGTATAGCGCAAAATAAATAGATAAGTTTAGGTAGTACTGTCAATTTTATTATATTTGCTCACCCTATCCAAGAGCAATTAATATTTTTCCAATTGCTTAGATCAGACTTAATTTGTGTGGAAAGTATTTTGTAGTTTTGCTCATAAAGTTTCTGATTTTCTCTTGGCAGATAGATTCCTAAGTATTTTATACTATCAGTAGTTACTTTAAATGGCATTTCTCTTTGTAACTCTGACTGTTGGAATTTATTAGTGATATATACGAATGCTGATGACTTATGTGGGTTTATTTTGTATCCTGCAACTTTGCTAAAAGTGTAGATTATTTCTAATAACTTTTTAGTAGAATCTCTGGGGTTCTCTAAGTATACCATCATATCATCAACGAAGAGTGAAAATTTGGTTTCCTCATTACTTACTCTAATTCATTTAATCTCTTTCTCAACTATTATTACCACAGCTAGCCTTTCTAATACAATATTGAATAGTAATGTTGATAGTGGGCAGCCTTGTTACACTCCTGATCTTATTGGGAATGGTTGCAGTATGTCCCCATTACATATGATGCTTATTGATGGTTTTAATTAAATGCTACTGATTATTTTAAGGAAAAGTCCATTTATTCCTATACTCTCAAGACTTTTTAATAAGACTGGATGTTAGATTTAATCAAATGCTTTTTCTGTATTTATTGAGATGATCATGTGTTTTTTGTTAATTTGGTTATTTATATGGTCAATTATGTTGATAGTTTTTCTAATATTGAACCAGCCCTGCATTCCTGGTATAAATCCTACTTGATCATGCTGTATTATCCTGGGGAAGATTTTCTGTAGTTATTTTGCTAATATCTTATTTAAAATTTTAGCATCACTATTCATTACGGAGATTGCTCTATAATTTTCTTTCTCTGTTTTCAACCGACATGGTTTAGGTATCAGTACTATGTCTATGTCATAAAAGGAATTTGGTAGGACTCCTTCATTCCCTATTTTCTCAGATAGTTTATATAGCATTGGGGCTAATTTTTCTTTAAATGTTTGGTAGAATTCACATGAAAATCCATTCGTCCTGGGGATTTTTTTAGGGAGTTGATGAATAGCTTGTTCTATTTCTTTTTTCTGAAATGAGACTATTTAAGCAATTGACTTCCTCCTCTGTTAATCTGGGAAGCCTTTATTTTTGGAGGTAGTCATCCATTTCACTTAGGTTATCAAATTTATTAGCATAAAGTTTGGGAAAGTAACTCCTTATTATTTCTCTAATTTCCTCTTCATTGGTGGAAAGTTCTCCCTTTTTATTTTTAAGACTACTATTTTGATTTTCCTCCCTACTTTTTCTAACAAGATTTACCAAAGGCTTATCTATTTTATCTTTTTTTTCATAAAACCAACTCTTAGTTTTATTTATTAGTTCAATTGTTGTCTTTCTTTCAATATTATTAAGTTCTCCTTTTAACTATAGAAATTTAAATTTAGTTTTTGATTGGCGGTTTGTAATTTAGTCTTTTTCTAGCTTTTTTAGTTGCAAACTCAATTCATTTATCCTGTAGCTTTTTTTTTTTTTTTTTTTTTTTTTTTTTTTTTTTTTTTCATTTTTTCTTCTACAACTCATTACCTTTTAAAATCTTTTATGAGCAATTTCAAAAATCTCTTTGGTCTTGAAACCAATTCATATCACTCTTTAACATTTCTTCTGTAAACTTTTTGTCCTTGTCTAAGTTGGTGTTTGGGTCTTTTCTGTTACCATAGTAGCTTTCTGTAGTTAAGATTCTTTTCTTTTTTTGCTCATTTTCTTTTTTTTTTTCTTTTTTCAATTCCTCTTTTGTGCCTTTTATGATCATGCTTTCCTCCTGGAGTAAAGGGCACACTGTCCCAAGCTTCTTTTGCAGCTCTGAGTTTTGGCTTTGAGCACAGAGGTCCCTTGTAGTTTTTTGTTTTTTTTTTGGGTGGGGGAGTTGGGTTTGTTCACAACGGGTGTACCTGATTTCTCCAGCAAATAGCCTGGAAATCAGACTGGTTGTCTTATGTCATTATGTAATTATGGCTATGTCTTATGACTTATGAGCTGGCACTGGAAGCTGTCTCACTGGTCTTCTCTGCTACTGAATTAGGACTGAAGGTCTCAGTTGCTGATCTGCTATAATTAAAATTCTCTTTTAATCTGGCTTTTCCAGGCACTGTCTCACATGGGCTAACCATCCCTTTCACCTTAGTGAGAGTGATCTTTCTTGATGTCCCTCCAATCTATCTTGAGCCAGAGAATGGTTTCCTTCCATCACACTGTTTAGAGAATTAGTTTCATGTTGTTTTTAAAGCAAACTGGGAAAGCTTGAGCTGCTTCCTGACTTCAATCTGCCATCGTGGCTCCTCCCCTAGAACTCAATCATAACTGAACAATTTTAATACAGTTGAACAAGATACTTCTTTAAATAATTGTCAAAGGTTATTATATATATATATATATATATATATATATATATATATATATATATATATATTTTTTTTTTTTTTTTCCTTCTGGCTAAATATTTCAAATCCCTTTGAATCGTTGAGATCCTTCACCATCCTGATTGTCCTCTGGTATTCTTCCCCTTATTAATGTACTTCTTAAAATGCAGTGACTTGGAACTGAAAACTAATTCCACATGTGGCCTGAATAACAAAGAGTGCAGAACAATAATGTCTCAATGTAGCATAAAATTACATATTTTTGATATATATATATATATATATATATATATTCATAGTGTATATGTATATATGTGCATGTATATCTATGTGGTATGGTGTGGGGGTGGTAGTGGTGGTATGTGTTTGTGTGTATGTGTATGTGTGTGTATGTGTGTGTGTGTGTGTGTGTGTGTGTGTATAATTGAGTCATATTGAATTTGTAATATGGTAAAACCCCTAAATTTCAGAACAAACACTATCTAACCACAGTTCCCTTTTGTATTAATGAAGTCAATTTTTTGAGCTATCAATGCTTGAATACTGGTTGTGGATTTTAACCTTAAAATGTATGAAGACAACATTATATCACAAGGGCAATTAGGTGATGGATGAAAAATGAGGTATTTTCTTAACACTGCAGAATATCATTTAAGGGATAACTCATTTTGTGCAAACTTCTCCTGAAACAACTTCATTATTCTTCCTGTCAGTATAAAGTGCCAAAATATATTGATATAGACTTTATGAAAATAAGAACCTTGAGTTTGCCAAGAGTTCTTCAATTTGCTGTTTTTTTTCATATTTATACATTATAAATGATGCCCATGAGAGTTCCATTTTTTTAAATGTTAAAAAAAATAGTGAGTTACAGTTCAAAGCATATACTATAGGTTTTGTAGTGGAAATTTCATTTGTCATGGCCCATTCAAACCCAGAATGATATGACATTTTTCTTGATGGCTGATGATTTGACTAAAGTTGGAAGATATTACCACACTATTTCTCATCTTTCAATGATTATTCTTTTAGTAATATTGCTGCCAATTGTTTGGGTATTCATGTTTTCTTTTTAATGGGAAATTCCTCCACCACATTAGTATAGAAAATAGTATTTACAAAGCAAGGGGTGGAAGATATTACTTGACTGTTCCTCTTGACATAAGGATGTTAAAGCTGAGTGGCAAAGAAAAGTTGATTTTTTTTTTCTACCAACATGCAATTTTTTAGTTTCCTTCCCTTTGGCTTACACGTGATTAAATGATCAATTTGGCTATGAGAAACATCTGGTATTTTCCAGCAAGGCTTAATGTCCTAGCACCTTTTGGTACTTTCTAGAAAACACACCAATTAGGAAGATAATCTGTTGTTATTTTTCATTCTTTGGTTTTAAAGATGATGGATGATATCACAGAGTGATGTCTTGACTTTCATCTAAGTAGGATTTAAGTGAGGCAGAGCTGTGCAATCTTCAGCCTCACCTTATTTTACATTATCATTAAAGGCCAAGGATAAGACAAAAGTCAAGATGACTGGTGATAACCTGGGATGCAGTGTATGACCTTCATGTCTTTAATGTCATGTAATTTAATTTCTTAGTCCTTTCTGACCAAGCTCTGAGTGCCCCACAGTGCCTGAATAAACTGCTATTTTGGTCATTTGAACATTTTTTTTTTCTCATATGCTTTTCCTTTCAGAAGAAGTCTTCACACATTGCAGTAAAATCTCCCTAATTCACTGATGGATTTGATACCTGACATTTGCTCTCAACTTGTTTTAGTCCATCTGTTGAAATGTTTTATCAGGGTATGAGCAATGAACATACTCCAACTTTTTATATCCACAGGTAAGAGCTGTTGCAAGGGCAACAAAAATAGATGAGCAGCTTTGAAAAGTGCTCAGTAAGTACTCTTATCAAGTATGCTAGGCCTCACTAAATACTCCTTATACCAAATAATTTAATAAAATCTCAAACTACCTTGTAAAATCAATTTTATTATTTTATAAAATAGGATTTACAGTTCTCAAATTTGCGTCCAGTTAAATGAACATTTGATGGACATCTTGGCACTATTACATTAAAGTGTTCCTCTGTTTTGCTTGTTTATCTAGGTTTATTCTGTAGGTAGATCCCAATGGCCTACTAGTCTAGATATTTCATTTTTATAACAAAGTTTATGAAAAAGTAGAAAGGCCTATTGAGTGAACCTCGGAATGCTCAAAAAAATGTCAACTCTGGTCATTTTCTCCTTTATCAACTTGAAAATTACTTTCACTTAGAACCACATGTTTATAAAATGTCATTTCCCTTTTAAAAGTAAAGATTTCATATAAAATATTAAAAAAAATCATCACAAAAATAGCAACAAAAGTGAATAGAAATTGTGTTATCAGAGGCTAATCCAATTAGTATGGAGATGGTTTATCAATAAATAATTTTTTATTCAAACATTACCATTAAGCTAATTAGAATCCACAATCATTTGAAGAAATATGAATTAGGTAAAAAATCTACTGCTCTAGTTTATTTTATACTTTTGGTTTTATATCTATTTTGTTGTTAATGGTGGTGATATTTTCAGTTTTTTTTAATTTTTAAAGTTTTTTTTTATTTTCAAAGCATACACATAGACAGTTTTCAACATTCACTTTGGCAAAGCCTATGTTCCAAATTTTTTCTTCCTCCCTTCCCCACAACCCTTGCCCTAGATAGCAAATAATCAAATATATGTTAAACATGTGTACTTCTATTCAATTTCCATAATTATCATGCTGCACAAGAAAACTTAGATCAAACGGGAAAGGAAATGAGAAAAAATAAAAGGCAAGCAAACAATGATAAAAAAAAATGAAAATACTATGCTGTGATCCTCACTCAGTCCCCACAATCTTCTCTCTGGGTATAGATGGCTCTCTCCATTAAAAGACCATTGGAAGGAACTGGCCTGAATAACCTCACTGTTGAAAAGAGCCATATCTATCAAAATTGATCATTGCAAAATCTTGTTGCTATGTATAATGTTCTCTTGGCTCTACTTCATTCAGCATTAGTTCATATCAGTATCTCCAGGCCCCTCTGAAATCATCCTGCTGATCATTTCTTATAGAAAAATAGCATTCAATAATATTCATATAACATGATTTATTCAGTTACTCTACAACTGATAGACAGCTACTCAGTTTCCAATTCCTTGCCACTACAAAAATGGCTACTACAAAGTATTTGCACATGTGGGTGCTTTTTTTTTCTTTTTAAGTTCTCTTTTGGGATATAGGCTCAATAGAGACACTGCTGGATAAAAAGGTATGTACAGTTTAATAGCCTTTTGGACATAGTTTCATATTGCTCTCCAAAATTCTTAGATCAATTCACAGTTCCACCAACAATGTATTAGTGACAGTTGTCATATTTTTAAACAAACAAACAAACAAAAAGAATTGGAGCATTGTCAAGAGTCTGCCATTACCCCTCCCTTACCTTTGTTGTGGCAAGTCACAACCCCTATTGCATCAGAAAAAAATAAAAATAAAGAGGGGCAGGAAATACCATTAGCTATTTTAAAATACTCTTCATTTTCATCATATTTTAAGATAATAACATTTCTCATTGTCATAACAAAAAATGAAAAATTTGGAAAAAATGGAAAAGTTGAAAAGACATAAAGAATTAGGATTAATCACACTTTATTATCTCAGTATTGACTGTTTCTTTTGGCAAAAAGAAGTGCAATTGAAAAACACAGCTAGACTAGATCTGATCATGGGTAACTGGGAAATTTGAGAGCATTGTCTTTTATTCTTGCATGCTGTCATGTAATTGGCATTCTATACTAGTGAACTTCTCCCGGCATCCAAATCTTGACATATTATTCTATAAGCCCTCATGACTGAAATTATCAAAGGCCTTGGCCAGATCTGCAAGTGTTGCCACAGTAATGTTCTGCTCCTTGCATTTCTCCTGGAATTGTCAGGCAACAAGCACCATACTGAATGTTCCTCTACCCCTTCTGAAGCCACAATGGCTCTCGGGTGGATGACCTTTTTCCTGATGTAGGATCTGCCTCTTAAGGAGGACTGTGCTAAGAACCTTGCCAGCAATGATCAAGAGAAAGACTCCCCACACCCTATGATGGTCATAGAATCTTTGTAGAGATGGACAATGAAGGCATCTTTTTGAAACAAGGGTGGGTGCTTGCCCCCATGCTTTTTATCATGATGTTTTTAGCCATATTATCAAATGCTTTCAATGAGGACAAATATGACATCAAAATCAGCTACTTTACTGATGG
The DNA here is from genome assembly GCF_902635505.1 of Sarcophilus harrisii. Lineage (NCBI taxonomy): Eukaryota > Metazoa > Chordata > Mammalia > Dasyuromorphia > Dasyuridae > Sarcophilus > Sarcophilus harrisii. The sequence continues at coordinate 479,223,288 of NC_045428.1, forward strand.
TCTTCAATTTGAAAATACTGCACTCCAAAATTAAGTGAAGGGAGTGTTGGTGCAAGACTTCGTTTGCAGATAAAAATATGCTCAATGAAGCCTCTAAACTTGAGATGCAAGAAAATATGGAAAGATTCTGTACAGTTTGCACTAATTTTAGTCTAATAATTAAAGGAAACATATGTACTCTATGAGTCAGCACCATACCACCCATGCATGCAACCACTGGTTTCAGCAAATGGAGACATATTTGAATGCTGTAGATAAGGTCACTTGTTTTGGCAGAATACTTTCCTGCAATGTCCACATTGATATGAAATCAACACATATTGCCAGAACTAGCTCAGTATTATGGAGATACTGAAGAAAAGTGTGGAAGAGAAGAGGTATTAAATTACTACCAAACTGGAGGACTACAGAGCTATTGTGCTCATTGTTGTATTCCTATGAAACCTCAACAGTCTACCAGCACCATGCCGGGGAACAGAATCATTTCCATGTAAATTGTCTTAGGAAGATTTTGAGGTTTACCTGACAGGGAAAGGTACCAGCCATTGGGGTCCTTTTTCAAACCAAACTGCCAAAGTTTCAAACTCTACTGAAGAGAGCCCAACTCAGTTGGGCTGGCCACCTTGTTCAAATGCCAAATATATGATTGCTCAAAAGACTATTCCATGGAGAACTCACACAGGGAAAATGGTCACAAGATGCCATACAAGGACATTCTCAGGTTGCCCTTAAGAACTTTAAAGTTGACTGTATAGAATGGGAGACCCTGGCACAGAACTGTCCAGCATGGCATGTTGTCATCAGAGGAAGTTCCTGTAGTCTATGAGCAAAACTGAATTGAATTAGCTCAGAAAAAACATGAGGTGCACAAAATTAGATAATCAGTCCCAAAAGTTCATAGGGAATATCTGTGTCCAACCTGTGGTGAGCATTCTGAACTCCTATTGATTTGATTAGTCACATTTGGACACAATGAAGGGTAACAACCAACCAAGACCAGATCAACTATATACATATGAGCTTTATTCTCTACATACCAGAAATGTGAAAGTAAAGGCTGAAACTTCTCAATGTGATTGTAAGATAGCAAAAATTTTGAGGAAAATATCTTAGTTCATTTTGTTAATTCAAAAATGTCATTAAGAGACTATTTATAACTACAACACATTGACTAACCTCATCACCACAAAGATATTTATAAGGTTAACAGGGGTCCTCAAACTTTTTAAATAATGGGCCAGTTCACTGTCCCTCAGACTGTTGGAGGGCCAGACGATAGTAAAAACAAAAACTTTGTTTTGTGGGCCATTAAATAAAGAAACTTCATAGCCCTGGATGAGTGGGATAAACATAATCAGCTGCTGCATCTGGCCCGCAGGCCGTAGTTTGAGGACCCCTGAAAAGCACTTCCTTAAAGGAGTGAGAATGGAATAAGTAGGCCTTTGTCAATTACATGCTATAATTAATATACCTTTTTACTCTCTTGGTTGATTAAAAGGGGAAAGAGAACAAAGTATTTCATTGCGTCTATTGTTTTTTCTCACTATTAAAAAAAAAAAGAGGGGGGAAATATTCCTCTCCTGAAAACTCTTCTTTCACAAATGGTAACCTATTTAACAAAGAGGCAGTACCTAATTAGCACTTTCTCCTTTTTGCTCAAACTATCTGGCTGTCCTCTCTCACCTAGAGGAATGGAAGCTAGTTGTGAACTGGGAATGTGTTTCATTTGTTGTTTTGTTTTTATTTTGTTTTTCTATCCCTACTATTCCCTTTCTATTGCACCAATCTCTGTATTCCAACATCATGTAATCGTGAACAAAACCTTCCCATTGGCAAATTTAAAAGATGTTGACTAAAGTATAGTCTTTCTCCTAAAATTCTAGCTAAATTTTCTCTCTCTCTTCTTTCTCACTACTCTCTGTCTTTAACCCTCTTGAAAACTTCCCAAGAACTAATCTCCTACTCCCTTTTGGGTAATATAGGAAGACATTCACCAAAAGTATATTGTAGTAGAGTGAAATTGGTCATAAAACCACATTCAAGGAAGAGCAAAATGACTGTATTAAAATTTTGGGCAACTTCCCTTTAGCCCTGCAGTGGATAACTAATTAGAGAAATTTGTTTTCCTACAGCTGGATATTTATTGTTAATGCAACAGGAAAGATTTAAAAAAATAAAGATTTAATTAAAGATTAAAAATTTTTTAAAAAAGATTTTTTTCTTTGTCAATGAAATATTTTCTGTTTGTTTTCCAGTGTTGATAGATTTTCTATAAAATATTGAACTAATCTATTAATTAAACAAAAAAAATTAATAGATCCAAGGTAAGAACAGTGTGTGTAATATAAATGGGTTTTGACAATGTATATGTGGTCAATAACTATAAGCTACGTGTTATTTTTTCTTGTGTTCTTACTGAAGAGATATAACTTTTCAGTTTGGTTTCATGAGTATATAAGAAAAAAAAATCAAGCTTATATCTAAGTAGTGTCTTGTTTTTGTCATCCTTTTCCCTTTATTCCAACAAAATATTGAAGGGTAATGGGATCATCTCAATATTGTTACCAAAAATATTCCTTATTTATTGTTGTCTTTTCTATCTATATAAATATTTGGATTCTACAGGTTGTTGAACACGATAAATTTGTCCTAAACAATAGTCACAATAGATAAGATTCTGAATGTCAGATTCTCCCTGAATATAGTAAAGAATAAGTAGGATAATAAATACTAGAAAATAAAATAAGAGAAGCACAAAGGAAGGTGAAAAATAACATAAGGAATACCAACTTGCTGGGAAAAAAAGGAAAAAAAATAATGATGAGTGATGGGGTAAATAGACTCCTGCAAAAGACCATGACCCTGGTAACAACTCAGCCACATTGAGAAGCAAGTTGACCTTCTGGAGTTATCTTGTACCTTTTACAGTTATCCTGTATTGGCATGCTCACTGTTTATCTTATACAATTGGGAGGTTAGGCTATAGACATCAATTCCCAAGGCTATCTTGTAAAAAGAGATCAATGATCAGTTGTTTTACTGATGCATACAATTTGCATTGTTAGAAAACCTTGTTTATGTTTTTTTCTCATAGAGAGTCCCACCTTACCTTTTGCTAATTGTGAGTTCATCAGGAACTTTTGTACTTTGTGCCATTTTAATAAAGCTTTGGACCATGACCTTAAGATGGTTTGAGCCTGTGAATTTTTCCAGATGATTCCATACCTTTGTTGTACCTCATCATGACTTAGTGGACCTCATCAGTAAGAATGAAAAATGAATAAATGAAACAAAAGTGGTTTGTTTTTCTATTAGTGAAGAATTTATGTGCCAGGAGACTATTGATCAGCCAATATTAACTACTAAGGATAATGATGTCATAGAGGTAAATCAATCCTTACAGATTACACAGTAAATACTTTACTTTTTAGTAATGTAGGGAAATTATATTAGAAATGAATCATGTATTTGATTCAATTCCCTTGAGATAATGTTAAATTATTACATCAATGTTCTTCTGTGAGGTGAGTGGCCAATATTTCACTTATCATCCATGAAAAATCACATGGAGTCTAGATATCAAAGCCTTCTTCTTTTATTTATCTTACTTGAAAATAATATAATAAAATATTTGATCACATATTTGTATTATTTTATTCATTTGGCTTCATATTCTTTTATTTCCATTTTAACTGAACTACAAATGTACAATGGGCTGTATCTTGAGTTAAACAAAGGAGGAGTGTATATATGTGTGTGTGAGACAGACAGACAAAGAGGGGAGAGAGAGAGAGAGAGAGAGAGAAAAGAAGAAGAAGAAAAAGAAGAAGAAGAAGAAGAAGAAGAAGAAGAAGAAGAACAATTAGAAGAAAGAGAAATGATTTGGTTGAATTTTTTTTAGGGAAATGTCTTTTCAATTCAAGCTTTTTCTTGTGATAAAGGTCTATATTTTAATCCCAATATTCTCAGAGATTATAGGATAGTCGAATACCACAGTCCTCAAAGAAATGAAGTTAAGGATGGCCCAAAAGGTAATGAAGAGGTGCATGATAGGTATTAACAAGGTGAAATACATTATTAGAAAGCAAGTATCATTGAAAGACAGCATAAATTATGCCATGAGAGAAATTAATAATTAAAAACCGGTATATGATTAGAAAGAAAGATAAAATTTAGATAACATACATTCTAACTTGATACTCTTGTCAAGAGAGCAAGGAAGACATTTATTATCCAGAATGACTCTTCCATGATGAATGTATGGGAAAACATTAATGTAAATCTTATAGGATGAATAGGTACTTTTCATTCTTCTCCAAGTGATACTAATTTCTTTCAGAGTTTGAGACCAAACTTTTGTTTGGCCACTTTGCTCTCCTAAGAGAGCATAGTGGTGATGATACTATATTAGAATTTTTAACTGCTCCTTTAAATATTATAAGTCTTGGGGATATGATCAGGTTTGAACATTGCTATTGGTAGGAAGGGAAACCTCAAGCTCAGTAGCTCAATATTCAAGGTTTGACCCCATTCCCTATAAATGCCAGTTCTATAATGAATACATATAGTGAATAGCAAAGAAAACACATTTACTTAAATAGGTACTCCTCTGATTTCTGGTTGGTGTGAGAAATGCTGAAAAATTGGATTTCCAGTTGCAAGCCTTGAGATAGGATTATGGTACCACAGACCAAGAGGTTTCAGAATGTGAGAGGTTAAGGAAGAATACAATTCACTGAACAATTAACTGATCAATAGAAGCCTTGAGCAAACAAGAAATTGGGGAGCTAGGAAGACATAGGTAGATTCAGCCAATTGGAAAGAGTCTTTTGGTGTTGAGAAAACCACATAGACTATTAAAATAATAGCCTATTCAGCCCAAACTAGTTGGCTTCCATGACCTGACTTGACCAAATCATTACTGTGCTTGTTTACTATTGATCATTACCCATTACACCCTTCACTTTTTCAGTTCCAGCCACATTATTTTTACCTGAATAGAAGGAAGATTCTCAGAATTGCTCTGATAAGAGTGTAAACATGATGTTAGTGTCAGTAAATAGAAATACTTGCTTCAAATGGAAAGAAAACGATGTTTTAAATTAAGAAATATGTTGATATGTCTGAGGTACTTTATATTATCTCCTTTGATAGCTTAGCATCAAATCTTTGAATTGGATGGTCCAAATGTTCTTATCTAGTCCCTCATTCAAGATTAGTCAGTTTAATAAATGACAGAGGTTGGAATATAAATCTTTTTTGTATGTTTATTTTTAATGCTAATTTCTCCCAACAGTCACTCAATTATTGATTAGGAAAGATGATTCAAAATCCAAATTCTCCTCCTCTCAAAAAAAACAAAACAAAACAAAACAAAGCAAAACAAAGCAAAACAAAATTTAAAACTTGTAATGAGAAACTACCAAATGAGTATTTATACAGGTTATTTTGTTTTTGTTTCGGCAGCCTTTAAAGTACTTTACTCTTCTCTAAGGATTAATGTTTATAAAGTAAATTAAATATTTAGAGGAAGTTTGTCATATACTCAGAATTGCATTATGTTCATATTGCTTACTAAAAGCTGAATCATTAATTGACTTTTCTTTGCAAATCCATTAAGATCAATGCATATGTACAAATGCAAAAAAGGAGGTTATTTTTCCCAGTGCTTGAGGTATATGTGGAAAAAAGGAAAGGTACCCCAGGGTCCTTGAGAAAGATTATTCTCTCTCTAGGTGAAGGGAAGTATGAACAGTTTGATAAAATTATAACCATGAACTAGTTCTTGTTTCTCTAATTATATTAGGTTTGTGGGGGTGATAGGAAATGTGCAAACGCAGCATATTCAGTGCTAAAGCCTTAGCTGCAGAATAAATAACAAATAAGATGACATTTCTGGGGAAAATGCTTTTTCTCCATTGACTATTATAATTTAATATGCCAGATCAGCACTTACTAAACAGAAATGCTTCTCTCTTTGACCTTGAAACAACATCTGGGGTCAAGTTCCCACAGTTAGTGAGCCAGTCACATGTATAGTATTTCTCCTCTGCTATATAAACTTCAAAATGGTTTCTCATCAGCAGGCATTCAGGTGTTCTCTTGGCCCTGAATTTTTCCTCATTCATGCAATGAAAACATCACATTCATTAATATTTCAGTTCCCAATGTTCTTGCTCTACTAATTCAAAGGAGAAACAGGAAAGTTTTTTTTTTTTTTCACTTTCCTTTAAAAGGTTTAGATGACAAGGGGAAAGGAGTTAAGGCTACTTTTTTGGCATGACTCTATTCATCTATCCCTAGGAAACATGGACAATTACTTGTACTCACTCTTATCATCATGATTATCATCTTATCATAATAAATAATATTTGTGAAGTACTTTATATTTTATAAAGCATCTGATAATTCCCTAACTATTGTGAACCTCATCCTCAAAATAGAAATCTCTATAATCTTTTCCTTCTACCCTTCTTCAAGCAAAATTTTAATACCTGCCCTGAAGTAGCTTGAGGCTACTTTTCTGCTCTGCTCAAAGAGACTGGATTCTAGGCTGGAATTATATATATTTATCTGCTTCCCTAAATATTATTAGCTTCTCTGATTTTAGAATTGCTTGGAAAGATTTGTATGAACTGATGCTGAGAGAAACAAGCTGAGCCAGAAATACATTGTACAGAATAACAGCAAAAATGTGTGATGATCAACTATAAAATATCTGGTTCTTCTCAGTGATCCAAAGCAATCTCAGCAGAATTTGGACTGGAAATATCATCTGCATCCAGAAAAAGAACCATGGAGATTGAATGTAAATCAACACATACTATATGCACTTCTTTTTTCTGTTTTTTTTTTTCCTCCCCCATGTTTTTTTCTTCTTTTGTTCTGATTTTTATCTCCAGCATAATTCACAGATTGCTTTAGATGTATGTATATACTGTATTAAAAAACACAGTATATATATACACACACATACACACACACACACATATATATATATATATTATATATATATATACATGTATTAAAATAAATAAATTAATTTAAATATAATTAGCCTCAAAGATGAAGTTTTAATGATCATTGTAGCATCAGATCATGAGCATTGTAGATCAAGATTGAATAGCAATCTTGTGGAGGAGCACCCCAAGCTTTATATTCAAAATTTTAGTCTGTTCCTACCAAATAGCAATTCCACAATAAACACACATAGGAAATAGCAAAGAAATCTATTAATATGGATCATAGCAAAGCAAAACTGAGTAAGTATACACATGAGAACATGACAGATAAGGCAAAATCTCCCACTGGGAGTGAGGTGACAGCTCAAACAAGGGAAAGGACTAAGTCTTACACAAGTAAAAGTTTCCCTCAGTTTCTGGGGACAGGGACATGTTGGAGACTGAATTCTCTGTCTTTGTCTTCCAAGAGTCATTTCCTCCAGCAACCTGAAATAGAGTTGACTTCTTCCATGTTCCCTCTTAAAGCTGGAAGCCAAAATTAACTGAAACAACTCAAACCATCTCAGAGAAAGCTCAAAGAATAACTAAGGATGGAGTTCTTCCAAAGTCCTCAACTCCACCCTGTCCCTCACTCAGAGCAGGGGAGGTCATTCATTAACATTAAGGAGGACAGAATATACCATAAAAATGAGTGTTGGGACTGGGCTACACAACTCTAATAATAAAAATCTATAATATTTCTATTTAATGATTAGTACTTATATTGTGCTTTAAGGTTCTCATAGTTCTTTAGACATAGTAGTTCATCTGTTATAACAAATAACCTAGTAAGGAATGCACTTAACTGAGGAGACAGAGTTTAAATAACTTGTCTGAGCTCAGCATGTTTTAGAAGGCTAAAAATTTAGACAGTCCTGATTCCAATTCCTGTTCTCTATTCACTGAAGCACAATTGCTGATCTTCTGAATAAGAAACGTCATATATCTAGATTGTAAAGTAACAAGCACCCTAGCTTTAATGCTAATAGTGACTTTAGACCCTCTCAAGAATAACCTGCACATTTTCCAGCTGAAGAAACAGCCCCAGTGAGCTTAAGTGATTTGCCCCAGATCACATAACTAATAAATGTCCAAAGTAGCATTTGAACTAAAATAACCTTTTTTTAAAATTTTAATTTACTTTAAAAAACCAAATGCATAATTTTCAACTTTTACTCTTGCAAAACCTTGTGTTTCAATTTTTTTCCTCCTTATCTTCTTCCCTAACCCAACTCCTTTAGATAGCAAGTAATCCAATATGTTAAGCATGTTCAATTCTTCTATACATATTTCTACAATTATCATGATGCATAGGAAAAATTAGATCAAAAAGAAAAAAATAAGAAAGAAAACAAAATAGAAGCAAACAAAAACAAAAAAAGTGAAAATGCTATGTTGTGATTCACACTCAGTCCCCACAGTTCTTTCGCTGGTTGCACATGGCTCTCTCCACCACAAGAACAATGAACCTGGCCTGAATCACCTCACTGTTGAACCATTTCCATCAGAATTGATCATCTTATAATCTTCTTGTTGCTGTATACAATGTTCTCTTTGTTCTACTTACTTCATTTAGAATCAGTTCATGTAAATCTCTTCAGGCCTTTCTGAAGTCATTTTGCTGATTGTTTCTTATAGAACATAATATTCATATACCATAATTTATTCAGCCATTCTCCAAATGAGGGGTATCCTCTCAGTTTCAGTTCCTTGCCACTACAGAAAGGACTGCTACAAAGATTTTTGCACATGTGGCTCCTTTCTGCTTTGCTTTTATATCTCTTTAGGATACAGGCACTGCTGGAGCGAAGAGTATGTACAGTTTGATAAACCTTTGGGCATAATTCCATATTGTTCTCCAGAATTCCATATTGAACTTAAATATTCTTGATTCCCATCCATAGGGAGAATTTGCATGGTGTTTTCCACCACATCCCACTTGAGAGCCAATCTTATCATTCCCATTTATGGGTGAAGGAACAGGCTCTGAATGGGTAAAGTGATGACTACAGTCAAGTTATTAGTAAATAGTAAAACAAATAATTACACCCATTTCTTCTGTCTCCAAACCACGGACACCAAGGCAATTTAGGAAACATATTAGAAATGTTAACCAAGACTGAGCAATCAGAAACTCATTGGTCCATCATGGTTTTAGTTTTAAAAATCACATTCTTCAATACAGTTCCTATGAGTTAAATAGTATAAGAAGTACATTTTCTATTTTATAAATGTAAAAAATAGTATAAAGAAATTAAGAAATTTACCTACAGTTGCACAATGAATAAATTTCCTAGGAAAGAGTTTAAATGAAGTCTCCTAACACTAAATTCAGAAGTATTTTAGTGATGTAACATTCACTGCCTTTCAAAACAGGAAAAACCACACAGGAATATAAAGTTAGATGGCATTTGAAGGTGATGTTTTAGGAGTGCTTCAGAAATTTAAAAAAGAAGTATTTTGTACATGGTAAGTAGAAATATAATAGAGGTCTGTTGGATTTTATAGTATTGAGTTGTATTTTAGAGTTTTGAAGTATTTGAGAAGTGGTGGGCAAGGTGGGAGTTGCCTTCACAGAGCAGAATGTGATGCCAAATGTAAATGTGACAGCAAATGTACAGTAAAAGATTGTTCTGTTTCCTATTAAGAATAAATCACTCTGCCCAGGCTTGAAATGTTATGGGTATTTTTGGCATTGTTGCAGTAGAACACCATAAGGCTACTAATCTACAGTGCTCTATTATTTCTTCATAACAGGGAGGAAAAAAAATGTATCGAAGTTTAAGAGCTAAGAATATTTCAAATGCCTTGTACCCTGAAATGTTTCTTAAAGATAATTTGAGTTGTGAAACTGTAATCATATATTAGCTTCTGTATGCTGCAAACCATAGGCAAAATGGATTTACATAGCCATGATTCATAAGAGCCCAGTCAAATGTTCCACTCATTCTAATCATTTTGTCTATGTAACCCTGAAGACAGGCAGAACCTTCGGCTACCAGTTCTTATTGCTTTTAGTGATGTATTAAGGAGCCATGATGAATCAGACTAGACTAATCTCTTCCTTTCCATCAGATTGATATTCACATGAGCTAAATAACGATATATAGGAAACATTCCTGGGTTTTATTCCTAATATAATCCCTAGCTCCTCTTTTATTCTGGAAAAAGGAAAAGAAAAAAGGATATTTAGAATGCCAACTGTTCTTAAAATGAAATTCAACCTCTGTTGCTTTTTTTCTCAGTTGGTTTTGTTTGGGCAGATAAAAAGTCAGAGGACAATTAAAGGTCATTGGATTGCTGGAATATCACATAAAAATAACTTGAATACAGATTTCCCAAATGCCAGTTGAGAGTAATCTAAAATTTCTTTAACATTTTAACCAAGGAATGTAATGCTTCTTTTCAATACCTTTTAGTTCTAGAGAATAGGATAACAATATTTAACTTCTGAATAAAAATTTGCCTTAGGATCTTTGCAATGTGCAAGTTTCTTTACTCATTAATGACATATGGTGTATTTTATGTTTTATCTTACTAATAAGCATAAAGATGGGGTTGGGGTAGAAGAATAGTATGTGTATATACTTACATAGACAAACTCAAATATATGTTTGTAGATGTATATATACCTCTCTCTCTCTCTCTCTTTCTCTCTCTCTCTCTCTCTCTATATATATATATATATATATCCTATGCAAACATAACCAGATAAAGATATATGGACATTTATACACAAATATGCAGGTACACATGTTCAATTCGACCTAAATGTGCATGTACATGTGCATAATGTACATACATGTGTGAATGTGAGTACTTGTATATGTATATATGTGTGTATGTGTAAATATGTATAGTTTGTGCATACATATAATATCTTAGAAGAAAGGTGCAAAATGTTGGTGGCATCTTCACAGCTACTATGTCACAGATTCATATATTTTAACCTATTAAATAGGAAATAGTGAATTTTAGAATGATAATAGGATCTAAAAAAGACTCCTTTGGAATAATTGAAGACAGAAGTCACTATATGATTAGAATAGATAAAACCAAAAAAAAAAATGGTCGTTTCATTTGGAGAAGGAAATTAAACTTATTGGCAGATTTTTAGATCTTTCCTTTTTAACCATAAACATTGGAATATAGTAAAGACAGTTTGATGAAGATCTGATGAAGCATACTATAATCATAATATGTTCATACTCTTTTTCGTCACCTCAACAATTATGACAATCCTATAATTAGTCTTCCTGCTTCTGCATTAAAGACATGGAATATTAGAGATAAAGAAGACTTTAGAGATCAATCCCCGTATGTGAGATATATTTGCCTATTTCATAATTATATTTAAACTACCAAATAAACTTTAAAGTAATAAAGAGATATCATTTTAATAAAGTGCTATACTATATAATTTTCTGAGTGTTCTTTAACATTAATTTGTCCAAACTACTATGTTTACTTTATTCAAATGTTTTTTTTTTTTAATCAAATTGACTGAATAGAAAGTTTAAGCAGTATATATCTCTGGTACAATAATTTAAACTCTATTGAATGAGTGTTACCAAACGAATGTATTAGCAACAACAAAAAATGTAATGGATTTACATATTTTCATTTCTGTTATGCTTTCTAAAAGTCTCAAGGATAGGAATAACTTAACCGTGAAAATTCTATGTCTTCATAGAATTAAGTCATCTTCAATCACCACCTCCTACAAACCCCTATTTTTTCTTTACTGAATAAAATAATACCTATATAAACACTAACATAATCCATTAAATATCTATATATCTCATACATCTGCATATATCATATATATGTATCATCTATATTTATGTGTGTATAAATGTGTGCATGTGTTTCTATACACACATACATGTGTATACATGCACACATACATATAAATATATATATATATATATATGTGTTGTATATAAATACATACATATATATGTATATATATATATATATACATATACATTTTTTGTTTCATAAACCTTAGCTATTATCATCATTAATATCTGTATCTCTCTATCTAGAGACAGTTTGTATGTGTGTTCAAAATCTGACTATTTTATATTTTTGTTTTTTTATTCCAGGTGGCAAGCCACATACAGAACTGGCATACATTTATTGGCAAAAATTGCCCACAAGGGATCATCTGAATCCATTTGAGGTGTGACCAAAACTAATAAGCACCAATATCAAGCATGAAATTAATACAACATAAAGCAATGAAAGGTTGTATAGAAGTGAGGAAATCTGGAGTAGCATTAAAATTTCATTAAAATTTAGAAAACTGAGTGGAGCCAAGATGGCAAAGAAGGCACATGTGACTTTCTAAGCTGTCTCATACCCTCATGAAATTAAATTCAGCCTCAAAAATAGTGCTTGACAGGTAAAATCACGAAGATTAGAAGGACAACTTACCAGCCAAAGATAATCTTGAAGTTCATCAGAAAAGTTTGTCCTGAGGAGCAGGAAAAGACCAGAGCAAACAGGGAAGTAGGAGAGGCTAGCAAAAGGAGCTGATGGGGGAGGGAGTGGCCTCTCTGGCTAGAAAAATTACAGAGATGACTCTGGCATAGCCTGATTCCTCAGCTCTGCTTGCAAAACAGCAGATCACCAGAGAAATCAAGCCAAAGACAAAGGGTATGGTAAAAATTACCAGCCCCTAATAGGATCTGGCTATACCCACCGCAAAACCGGAAGTGACTCAGAACAGACTGTAACACAGCTCTGCAGCCCCATTCTGTAGTATGGGGCTTTTCCTTGGGGCAGTTACAAACCTGCATGGTAGGGGGGCGTGGCCTGGAGCAGCTACTAATCTACACAGTGTGAGGCTTGGCCTAGGGCATTAGAACTTCTGCACCATGACTGTGCTCCTGGGGCAGAGACACTTGCAGTCCCGTGTGGGGCTATTCTCTGCCCAGCTGCTAATATCCACAGCCCCACAGCAGGCTTTGGCCCATGACACTTTCACTGCTCAGCATCTAGCCTCAGGGCAGTCACTAATCCCAACAACAAGGGTCTTCACTGGGCACTTCCGTAGCTCAGCCAGGACTAACCAGGTCTGAATCACTTGGGGTGGGGGGCATTTTCCCAGAGCACTCCTGTACTTCACTGTTCTTTACAGCTGGTTCACAACACAGCTGCCTTCCATATACCTATCGTTGCTTTACAGAGTAAGCTGGTAACCTCCTTGCTCTGAAGACAAACCCTACAGGCTTTAAAAAATGAACAAAAAAAATCAAAAGGATGATTGATAGCTTCTATAAAGAAAGAGAACAGGTTTGCAACCCTGAGGAGACTAATAGCAGTCTCCAGAAAACACCCCAAAGGGTAATGTTACCTGGCCCCCATTACATAACTCTCTCCTAGAAGAGACTATTAAAAATATTAAAAGAAAGTTAGAAGAAAATTGGGGAAAGGGAAGAGAAACTATGCAAGAGAGTAACAACTCCCTGAAATGTGAATTGGAAAAGGAAAAGAATTCCCAGGAAGTGCAGGGAAACAGAATTTGTGAATTTGAAAAGGTTAAAAAATCCCAGAAAAGTAGAATTTGTGAATTGGAAAAAGAAAATAACTCACTAAAAAAAAACAAAAAAAACAAATAGTGAAATGGAAAAAAATTCCAAAGAGCAAAACAACCCATTTAAAACTCAATTGGACATATACAAAAAGAAGTAAAAAAAAAACTAATGAAGAAAATAACTCATTAAAAATCAGAACTGAAGAAATAGAAACCAATGATTCATTGAGACAGCAAGAATCAGTTAAGCAAAAGCAAAAAAAAATAATAAATTGGAAAAAAAAAAGTCAAATATCTACTTGGAAAAACAACAGACTTGGAAAATAAATCTAGAAGAGATAATCTGAGGATTATTGGATTTCCCAAATATTATAATGAAAAAAAGAGCCTAGATATTATTTTACAGGAAATCATGAAAGAAAGCTGTTCATAGGTAATAGAATCAAAAGGTAAAATAGGCATTGAAAGAATTCATCAAACACCTTCTGAAAAAGATACAAAATAAAAACTCTATGGAATATTGTGGCCAAATTTCAGAACTATCAGATTAAGGAAAAAATAGCCAGAAAAAAAAATTCAAATACTGAGGTGCCACAATAAGGATCACCCAAGATCTGGCTACCTCCACATTAAAGGATCGAAGGGCCAGGAATCTGATATTACGAAAGGCAAAACGACTTGGAATGCAGCTAAGAATAAACTACCCAGCCAAGCTGAGCATTTTCTTCCAGGGAAGAAGATGGACATTTAATGAAACAGATGAATTCCATTTGTTTCTAAGGAAAAAACCAGAACTAAACAAAATGTTTGATCTCCAACCATAGGACTCAAGAGAAGCAGAAAAGGTAAAAGGAATTCTTGAGAACTGTATTTCTGTTATGGATATAAAAAAGACTACATGTATAATTTGATTTTACTGATATAACATTAAAAGGGAAGTAGAAATGGAAAGGGGATAATGTCAGAAAAGGGGGAAAAGGGGAATAAAAAGAGGGAAATTACATCCCATGAAGAGGCAAAGGAAAGCTATCATATCTGAGGGAATTTAGAGAAGGGCAGGAACATTGTGTGAATCTTACTCTTATCAGAGTTGGCTCAAAAAGAAAATAATTGACATTTATTTTACAGATAATTTTCTCTCACCTCATTAAGAAGGGGGAGAGAAAAGGGGAAAAGGAACAGGGTAATAAGAGAAGGGTACAAAAAATGGGAAGAGATTCAAAGGGGGGAGAGAGGGATCCAAAAGAGGGCGAATGGCATGATGCAAGTGGGGCTCATAAGTTTAATACTGGAAAAGAGCATTGTGGGGGACAAGAAAAAGAAAAGTATAATCTGGGGATAATAAGATGGCAGGAAATACAGAATTAGTAATTATAGCCATAAATGTAAATTGGATAAACTCTCCCATTAAGCAAAAGCAGATAGCAGACTGGATTAAAAGTCAGAATGCTACAATATGTTGTGTACAGCAGACACATTTAAAGCAGGAAGATATGTGAAGACTGTGTATTTTAAAATCAGCCGGAGTCAGGAATTCAGGTTAGGGGAAAATCATCAATCTTTATTCTCAGTGAAGAAAGATCGGAGGTGGAAGAGAATGGGCAATAGCAATGTGTGCAGCTGAGTCAAGAAGCTATGTAGACCAGAAGCCACACAACCAGCCGCTACCAGAATAGAACCCAGGCCCAATTTCTCCCAGCCTCTCTTCCTGTCTCTTTGCCTCCACCCACCAAAATAACACATCAGGACTTGCACAAAGAGTGGGCAGGGGCCATTCTTTATCCAAACATGTATATTAATAAAGTATAGTCCAATTACTATTTAGCCTCACATGCTTGGGAACTCAGTGCATCAACTCAAGCCTCAGCCCATTACAGAGTTACATACAGAGTAAACATAAAAAGCTGGAACAGAATCTATTATGCTTCAGGTGAAGTCAAAGAAGAAGGGATAGGCATCCTTATCTCACATCAAGCAAAAACAAAAATTGATCTAATTAAAAGAGATAAGGAAAGAAACTATATCTTGCTAAAGGGTAGCATAGATAATGAAGCAATATCAATACTAAACATATATGTACCAAGTGGTATAGCATCTAATTTCCTAAAGGAGAAGTTAAGAGAGTTGCAAGAAGAAATAGCAAAACTATAATAGTGGGAGAACTCAATCTTGCACTCTCAGAATGAGATAAATCAAACCACAAAATAAATAAAGAAATTAAAGAGATAAATAGAATATTAAAAAAAATTAGGTATGATCAATCTTTGGAGGAAACTGAATGGAGACAGAAAGGAATATACTTTCTTCTCAGCAGTTCATGGAACCTATACAAAAATTGAGTATATATTAGGACATAAAGACCTCAAAATTAAATGCAGGAAGGCAGAAATAATAAATGCTTTCTTTTCAGATCACAATGCAATAAAAACTACATTCAACAAAAAGTTAGGAATAAATAGACCAAAAAGTAATTGGAAACTAAATAATCTTATGTTAAAGAATGAATGGGTGAATCAGCAAATTATAGTCACAATAAATAATTTCACTCAAGATAATGACAATGATGAGACGTACCAAAATTTGTGAAATGTAGCCAAAGTGGTAATAAGGGATAATTTTATATCTTTAGAAGCTTACTTGAATAAATAGAGAAAGAGAAGAACAATGAATTGGGCTTGCAACTTAAAAAGCTAGAGAAAGACCAAATTAAACCCCCCAATCAAACACTAAACTTGAAATTCTAAAATTAAAAGGAGAAATTAATAATATTGAAAGTAAAAAAAAAGCTATTGAACTAATAAATAAAAGAAAGAGTTGGTTTTATGAAAAAAACTAATAAAATAGATAAACCTTTGTTCAATCTGATTGAGGATCCAAGAGGAAAATTAAATTATTAGTCTTAAAAATGAAAAGGGAGAACTTTTCACCAATGAAGAGGAAATTAGAGAAATAATGAGTGACCTTGCCCAACTTTATGCCAATAAATTTGATAACCTAAGTGAAATGGATGACTACCTCCAAAAATATAGGCTTCCTAGATTAACAGAGGAAGAAGTCACTTGCTTATATAGTCCCATTTCAGAAAAAGAAATGGAACAAACTATTAATCAACTCCCTAAGAAAATATCCCCAAGACCAGATGGATTTACATGTGAATTCTACCAAACATTTAAAGAACCATTAGCCCCAATGTTATATAAACTATTTGAAAAACTAGGGAATGAAGGAGTCCTACCAAATTCCTTTTATCACCCAGACATGGCACTGATACCTAAACCGGGTAGGTTGAAAACAGAGAAAGAAAATTATAGACCAATCTCCCTGATGAATATCGATGCTAAAATCTTAAATAAGATATTAGCAAAACGACTACAGAAGATCATCCCCAGCATAATACACTATGATCACGTATGATTTATGCCAGGAATGCAGGGCTGGTTCAATATTAGGAAAACTATCAGTACAATTGGCCATATTAATAACCAAATTAACAAAAAAACATATAATCATCTCAATAGATGCAGAAAAGTCATTTGATAAAATCCAATATCCATTCCTATTAAAAACACTTGAGAGTATAGGAATAAATGGACTTTTCCTTAAAATAATCAGTAGCATCTATTTAAAACCATCACTAAGCATCATATGTAATGGGGACAAACTGCAACCATTTCCAATAAGATCAGGAGTGAAACAAGGTTGCCCACTATCAATATAGTATTAGAAATTCTTGCTCTGGTAATAAGAGTTGAGAAAGAGATTAAAGGAATTAAAATAGGCAATGAGGAAACCAAATTATTACTTTTTGCTGATGATATGATGGTATACTTAGAGAATCCCAGGGATTCTACTAAAAAAGTTATTAGAAATAATGCATATCGTTAGCAAAGTTGCAGGATACAAAATAAACCCACATAAGTCATCAGCATTCTTATCACTAACATAATCACTAACAAAATCCAACAGAGTTACAAAGAGAAATTCCATTTAAAGTAACTACTGATAGAATAAAATACCTAAGAATCTATCTGCCAAGGGAAAATCAGAAACTTTATGAGCAAAATTACAAAACACTTTCCACACAAATTAAGTCTCATCAATTGGAAAAATACTAAATCCTCTTCCATAGGTCAAGCAAATATAATAAAGATGACAACACTACCTAATCTATTCATTTATTGCTATACCAATCAGACTCCCAAAAAACTACTTTAATGACCTAGAAAAAATAACAACAAAGTTCATATGGAAAAACAAAAAGTCAAGAATTTCAAGGTAATTAATGAAAAAAATCAAATGAAAGTGGCCTAGTTGTACCAGATCTAAAATTATATTATAAAGCAGCAGTTACGAAGACTATCTAGTACTGGCTAAGAAACAGACTAGTTGATCAATGGAATAGGTTCAAATGATAAAACAGCCAATAACTTTAATAATCTAATGTTTAACAAACCTAAAGACCCCAGTTTTGGGGATAAGAATGCACTATTTGATGAAATTTGCTGGGAAAATTGGAAATTAGTATGACAGAAACTAGGCATTGACCCACACTTAACACCGCACACCAAGATAAAGTCAAAATGGGTTCATGACCCAGGCATAAAGAATGAGATTATGAATAAATTCGAAGAGCATAGGATATCGTTTACCTCTCAGACTTGTGGAAGAGGAAGGAATTTATGACCAAAGAAGAACTATAGATCATTACTGATCACAAAATAGAAAATTTTGATTATATAAAATTGAAAAGATTTTGTACAAACAAAATTAATGCAGACAAGATTAGAAGGGAAGCAATAAAGTGGGATCAAATTTTTACAATCAAAGATTTTTATAAATGCCTCATTTCCAAAATATATAGAGAATTTACTCTAATTTATAAGAAACAAGGCATTCTCCAGTTGATAAATGGTCAAAGGTTATGAAAGACAATTCTCAGATGAAGAAATTGAAACTATTTCTAGCCATATGAAAAGATGCTCTAAATCATTATTAATCAGATAAATGCAAATTAAAACAACTCTAAGATACCACTAGACACTTGTTAGATAGACTAGAAAGACGGAAAAATAATATGCAATGTTTGAGGGGATGCGGGAAAACAGGGACACTGATACATTGTTGGTGGAATTGTGAATACATATAGCCATTATGGGGAGCAATTTGGAACTATGCTCAAAAAGTTATCAAATTGTGCATACCCTTTGATCCAGCAGTGTTACTACTGGGTTTATATCCCAAAGAGATTTTAAAGAACGGAAAGGGACCTGTATGTATAAGAATATTTTTAGCAGCTCTCTTTATAGTGGCCAGAAACTAGAAACTGAGTGGATGCCCATCAGTTGGAGAATGACTGAATTAAATTGTGGCTTATGAATGTTACAGAATATTATTGTTCTGTAAGAAATGAGCAGCAGGATGACTTCAGAAAGGCCTGGAGAGACTTACATGAATTGATGCTGAGTGAAATGAGCTGGACCAGGATCATTATATATGTCAACAACAATACTATATGATGATCAATTTTGATGGACCTGGCCCTCTTCAACAATGAGATGAACCAAATCAGCTCCAATAGAGCAGTAATGAATTGAAACAGCTACACCCAGTGAAATGTGGCGACTTCTGGAAGGTGACTATGAACCACTACATAGAATTCGCAATCTCTCTACCCTTGTCTGCCTGCATTTTTTTATTTCATTCACAGGCTAATGGTACATTACTCCAACGTCCGATTCTTTTTGAACAGCAAAATAACTGTTTGGACATGTATACTAATAGTTTATTTAATTTATACTTTAACATGTTTAATATATATTGGTCAACATGCCATATGGGGGAGGGGGTTGGGTAAGGAGGGGAACAATTGGAACAAAAGGTTTGTCAATTGTCTATGCTGTAAAATTACCCATGCATATAACTTATAAATAAAAAGGTATAATAAAAAAAAAGAAAAAATTTAGAAAAACAATTTTCTTTGTTTTTCCTTTTTATTTATTTTATTATAATAACTTTTTATTGACAGAACCCATGCCAGGGTAATGGTTTTACAACATTATCCCTTGCACTCACTTCTGTTCCGATTTTTCCCTCCCACCCTCTACCCCCTCCCCTAGATGCCAACCAGTCCTATATATGTTGAATATGTTATAGTATATCCTAGATATAATATATGTGTGCAGAACCCAAATAGTTTTCTTGTTGCACAGGGAGAATTGGATTCAGAAGGTAAAAATAACCCAAGAAGTAAAAAAAAATGCAAACAGTTTACATTCATTTCCCAGTGTTTTTTCTTTAGGTGCAGCTGCTTCTGTCCATCATTGATCAATTGGAACTGAATTAGGTCTCTTTGTCAAAAAAATCCACTTCCATCAGAATACATCTTCATATAGTATCATTGTTGACTTATATAATGATCTCTTGGTTCTGCTCATCTCACTCAGCATCAGTTCAGGTAAGTCTCGCCAATCCTCTCTGTATTCATCCTGCTGGTTATTTCTTACAGAACAATAATATTCCATAACATTCATATACCACAATTTACTCAACCATTCTCCAATTGATGGGCATCCATTCATTTTCCAGTTTCCAGCCACTACAAAAAGGGCTGCCACAAACATTTTGGCACATACAGGTCCCTTTCCCTTCTTTAGTATCTCCTTGGGGTATAAGCCCAGTAGTAGCACTGCTGGGTTAAAGGGTATGCACAATTTGATAACTTTTTGGGCATAATTCCAGATTGCTCTCCAGAATGGTTGGATTCGTTCACAACTCCACCAACAATTGTTATCAGTGTCCCAGTTTTCCCGCATCCCCTCGAACAATCATCATTATTTTTTCCTGTCATCTTAGCCAATCTGACAGGTGTGTAGTGGTATCTCAGAGTTGTCTTAATTTGCATTTCTCTGATTAATAATATTTGGAACACTCTTTCATATGAGTGGTAATAGTTTCAATTTCATCATCTGAAAATTTTCTGTTTATATCCTTTGACCATTTGTCAATTGGAGAATGGCTTTTAGAAAACCAATTTTCTAGAGATTTCCAAGTTTACTTTGACATTTCAATATGTGCTTCAAGATAATACATCTTCTTACAATATTTAATCTAATATCATACTCATTATAGATCAATTATATGTGTGAGGACTAATATATTTATTTCTCATGCCAAGTTTCTTTTGGGGATAATTCATTTTGTTTTACATTCTTTAGGGAGTTACCATTTTCCCCTCAATTCTATCATGTCAAAGTTCTTGTTTATATATTTTATTAAACATGTGATATCTTTTTCTTTGTCCTTATATTTCTTTTCAATTAGAAAATTATTAATAATTTAGTTGAAAAATAACTATTTACAGTAACTTTGTATATAGCAAGTTCTGCTCTCACAGACTGGGTATAGGATGGGGATTGCTGGATAGATAATTATATAGGCATTCAGATTAATTTACACATGCCCCCCATCCTCTCTTTGATCTCTAAGGAACATCTCAGGGATATAGTAAATGTGTTTTATTTGGTATCCATATGTTGTTTAAGGGGCTATAAGAAGGCTTTCCTGCATGTTGGGTGTGTTACTTGGGAGAACTTACAGGATGACAGACAACATTCACAGAGAATAACTGTTGAAATCCATACTGCTTAAAGCTGTTTTCACTTTGGCAAGATTACAGGTCCATTGTGGTATCAAAATAAATATGAAAAACCATCATAAATGTTTATTTCTAGAGATTTGCATCTAGAATGTGAAAGAAAGGAGAAATATTTCATATTGTGAAAAGAATATTGGCTTGTAGATTAGGTAATGCAGATTCCTGCATTATCTTCATTTTACAAATTATGACAGCAAGGTTAAAAGAATTGAAATCACTTGCTCAAGACAACATAACTTGTAAGAGTTGAAGTCTTTGCTGACTAGTTTCAGTGAATTTTCTTTACATTATTTCATGCTTATTATTATAAGAAACTAACTATCTAAAATGTGGATGATACAAGCAAAAGCAACAATGAGAAAAATATGTACATAATAAATTCCATTAGTGAAAATCAAGTGTTATATAAAGTCATATTGAAACAAGTTATTATGGACAGAAAGACCAGGGAAAGGTTCTTGAAGAAGGTGACTTTGGAGATGGGTTGTAGGGAATGCAAAATTTGTTAGGGGAAATGGGGCAGGAAAGGCAAAATTGTTTTAGAGAATAGTGTAAACAAAAGTAAATAGGTAAGCATAAATCTGATGACAAAGATGCAATTTTAAAAGATACTACAGTGTAGAACATTCAACCAGATATAATAGGATAAAGTTTACTGGTAATTTTATTTTAACATTGTTCCGTAATTTTATTTCTTTAGTCTAATATGTTTTGGAATGAAGGAGAATAATTCAATTTATGTGCATTTAGTGCTTAGAGACATATAATATAATATAGGTTTATGATAGAATGTGAAAAGGCTTGAAAATTAATCAAGTGAAAGAAACATTCATTAAATAATTTTGTGTCGGTTTCTGTGTTAAACACTTGTCAAGGAGTCAAAAGTTTAAACTTTACTTGGTGGTCCACAAGAAATCTCCAAAGATTTTTGAGCCAAAGAGTAAAATGATAAAATATATGCATAAAAATATGTATTCTGGTAGTGGTTGGGTAAATAGATTGGAGTAGACTGAAGAAACTGAGAATGTTTAGTCTAAATCACAAAAGATTTAAAGAGGAAAAGGGTAATAATAATAATGATCTTCATGCATATGAAAACTTTCCAAATGGAAGAGGGAATGATCTTGCTTATTCTGGCCCCACAGGGCACCATATTTGTGAAAGTTAGGAAACAACAGATAGAAATAGCATAAGGGGAGACTTCCTAACAATCACAGATAGCTGAATTTGTATGAGTTCTTTCAAAATGTCATGAGATGCTATGAATTGCACAACTTCAGCTAAACACTGCAGGACCAAGGTATATTTATATAATTTTTTTAAATTAGATAATGTGTTGAACTAGATGAGACTCCTGTCTAAAATGTGGATTCCATGCCTTTTAGCCTCCAATTTCAAAATCAGTACTCCCTTAAAGTTATTTTCTTAGTGCTAATATTCCCAATGTTTTCAAATCATCCTCATATCATGAACTCATTTCTACTCACTTGTATTGCTATTTTCATGAAGAATGCTTCTGGTTAATGTTCAGAACAATCTAACAAGTATGAAACTATGAGGTACCATTATTCCTTTAAAATTGCCATTACCTGAAAAATATCTTTCATGATTTTAATAGTCTTCAGATTTAGCATGAATGAATAAGGGTGATAGCACATCAAAAAACAAAGAAACCAACAAATCAACAAATAAACAAAAAACCAAAAATTGTTTTCCTCAAGAGATTAACATCCAGAAAGAGGGAGATGATAGATAGTTCTGTTGTTCCCTGTGAAGAGCAGCTGGTGGTTCAGCAGTAGATCTGAAATCAGGAATATTTGAGTTCAAATATTGAGTTCAAATTATTATTTGTGTGACTCTGGGAAACTTCAATATCTGTCTACCTCAGTTTCCACAAATGTAAAAGGGGTATAACAATAGTATCTTATTCCTAGGATTGTGGTTAGGATCAGATATTACAAAGTGATTGGCACTTAATAATACTTATTTCCTTCTTGCCTCCCCTTTCCTTCATTCTTCCCTTCCTTTCCTCCTTCTTTTACCTATCTCTCTCCTTTTCCTTCCTCCCTTCCTTCTTCTTTCTTTCTTTCCTTCTATCCTTCTTTGTTTCCTTCCTTTCTTCCTTTTTTTTTTTCTTTCTTCTTTTTTCTTTCTTCCTTGCTTTCTCCCTTCCCTCTTTGCTTCCTTCTTTCCTTGTCAAATCATATTTGGAGAAGTATATTCACTTCTTAGTACTACTGAGGTCCCCTTAGTTGCTAAATGGAATTTCTATCATCTTTCTTTATATCAGAAGCTACTCACAGTTTAGATGTTACAGAAGTACATGCCCATGACTTCATGTCATCCAAAAGTTTTACAAGATGGCAGCATAGTCATAATAAAAGGGAAAAAAAGGAATATAACAAAATGGAAAAGAAAAAATGACAAACAACCTTGGAAATATTTGACAAGAAAAAGAGGAAAAGGAAACATTCTATTGCTAAAACATTTTCACAGTAAAGATGGCATTTCATAAATGAGCAGTGCATGAATCAAATCTGAATATTAATGATTTGTCCATTGGGGTATAAAAATGTAAATTTTAATCTTCAGTTAAAATGCAAATGAAATTTTTTGTTTTGTTTGGTTATTTTTTTCAGAGAAAGCTAATAATAGAAAGGATTCTTTAAGATGTTAAAAGAAAAATCTATATTCTGTTTAAAAATTACCAGAATAAACATAGAAGAATGTCTCCTCTGATGAAATGAGTCGATCTATATTTGTGGTTTAGATTAAATCATATCAAATATTTTCTGACATAAAAGCTTCCCAAATACATGAGTATTTTCTCATTTTTCAAGTTACATAGTATCTCAAGCTCAATTATATTATAATAGCTCTTAATGTTTGCTATGATTGAGGCTTCTGAATATTTAATATAATATGAGAATATTCTAACATCCTGCTTTACAAACCTACTGGATTTACAGCAGTTGGGGGGAATATATGAAAATATGTGCAGCTGTCTGTATTATAAGGCTTTTTCTGTATATCAACTATTCTTATATGAATCATTACATTATTTCCATATTACAAATGAAAATCATAATTTATTATTTCATAAATAGTACTCATGACTGGCAAAGCAAGATTAAAGGGTTTAAAAACCTTCACAATATTGTGAGATGCTGCTTAAAAATGCCTCTCAAAGAACAGAATTCTATAGAATGTTACCTTGCAAACAAATGAGAAGGTAGATATCAGTGAGAGAGAAAGGGAATTAAAAGATACCATAGCAGTATGCCTGAATGACCACACTGATTCAGAAATTTTTCTCAGAATTGTTTCTGTCATTCATTTAGTAACACCTTTCCTTAGAAAGATAAACCGTTTTGACAGTTGGGCTTCTCTATATAACTGATAATGCCTGATATACCAACCTTGCTTTCCTGAATTCTAAAAAGTTAGGGGGTCCAAAGGACTAGGAAGAGAAAGCTTATATTGCTATTTCTCAGACTGAAGCTTAAACACTACCAGACTTGTGTTTATATAAGCAAAAGTTTCCGATACAAAAGTCTGGATTTGAATTGTATCGATATTATCTGTCATTTAGATTCTGGACACTAAGAATCATGAACCATATTCAATTTTGAAAATTCTTTCTTAATAATCTTAAAAATTTCTACTAAAGGGTTCAGCCTCTGGGAACATCTGAATTTGGCTTTCTCCAAAGAAACAGGCCTTTCTCCAAAAGCCTGTTCTTACTCTTCTTATGTTCCCTTTAAGACACTTAAACAAACATTATGAAACATTAACAAAACAATTCATTAAAGGTAAAAAGAATGCAATTCAAAAATAAAATAGCAAATGTAATTCTCATCTTCCCACTATCCGCCCAGGAAATAGTTAAGAACCATTTTCCTGATATTTGGCAATATTTCCATAACACCCCTACTCAAAAACCACATTTAGTCACAATTCATTCCTTAATCACAGTGACTGCCTCAAACTTTTGGATTAAATAAAACAAAGGCCAAAGTGTGGAGAGGTTAAAAGTAATTATCATAATAATTTTGGGAATATAGAAGAATAGGTCAGAAAATGTCAAACTCCCCATATTTCCTCCACAAACAAAACAAAACTCTGCTTCCAGGCAAATATAGACCAGTGAAAAATAGAATAGGGGTCCCCCTAAGACAGCCCCCAAGAAAACCCAAAATAAAATCCTAGGATTTATGTTCAACTGCTATGAAGCATAAACACTTTCATACTAGCTCCAAAGAAACAGCAACCAGGCAGACCTGGAGCTAGCTGGGTTCCAAAGGAACCCTAGCTGAAGCACAGGAACTTACATCTCACAGACAGTGTGGAGAGTAAGGGGTCTGAGTACTAGAAGATTGTGGGAACCTCTGTTGATTATGAATGCCGGATTCAATGGTGCTTCAAAGCTGTTACTCTGCACAAGAAGGAACCAGCACTCCTGGGGAAGTGCAGAAGTATGGATAATGCTAGTTGAAGACACTTGCAGGAGAGTGGGGTTTTTGGAATGAGGCTCCATATCAGAGGAGAGAAGTGAAATCAGAGGCACCCCCCATCTCGGGATTAGAGGTGCTTAAAGCAAGTTATCATAAAAAAAATTGACAGGCAAAGAAGAAAGAACCCAATTATAAAAGCTTACTATGGGAATATGGAAGACTCAAGTTCATCTTCAGAGGAGGACAGTGAAATAAAAAAAAGACTTCTCCAAAATGAAAAGAATTAATAAAATAATTTGTAGAAGAAAGAATTTATAGAACTCAAAAAAGACTTTAAAAATAAAATTAAAATATTTAGGAAGAAATAAAAAGTACCATTCAAAAAAGGCAAGATTATGAAAAAAAAAGTTAAACTAAAAAAGGGAGATAGAGACATTTTTTATTAAAATTTTTATTTTCAAAGCATGTGTATGGATAATTTTTAACATTAATCTTTACAAAACCTTGTGTTCAATTTCCCACCTTCTTTCCCTACCTGTACCCATAGATGAGAAGTAATCCAATATATGTTAAATATGGTAACTATATATGCTAAATCCAATATATGGACACATATTTATACAATTATCTTGCTGCACAAGAAAAAATCAAATCAAACAGGAAAAATGGGAAAGGAAACAAAATGCAAGCAAACAGCAAATAAAAGGAAAATGCTATGTTGTGAATCACACTCAGTTCCCACAGTCTTTTCTATGAGTAGCTGGCTTTCTTCATCACAAGATCATTGGAACTGGGCTAAATCATCTCGTCATTGAAGAAAGCCACATCCATCAAAATTCATTGTCATATATAATCTTGTTGTTGCCATATACAATGATCTCCTGGTTCTGCACATTAATATACCATAACTTATTCAGTTATTCTACAACTGATGGAAATACAATCAGTATCCAGTTTCTTGCCACAACAAAAAGGGCTGCCACATACATTTTTCCATATGCGGGTCCCTTTCCTTCCTTTGATTTCTTTGGGATATAGGCCCATGAAAAACATTGCTGGATCAAAGGATATGGACAGTTGGATAATTCTTTGGACATACTTCCAAATTGCTCTCCAGAATGATTGGATCCATTCACAATTACACCATCAATGTATTAGTATCCCAGTTTTCTCACATCCCTACCAAAATTCATCATTATTTTTTCCTATCATTTTAGCTAATCTGAAAGGTGTATAGGGGTATTTCAGAGCTGTTTCAATTTGCATTTCTCTGATCAATAGTGATTTAGAATACCTTTTCATATGACTAAAAATGTTTTTGATTTCATCATTTGAAAATTGTCTGTTCATATGCTTTGATCATTAATCAACTGGAGAATGGCTAGAATTCTTATCAATTTGAGTCAGTTCTCTATATATTTTAGAAATGAGGCCTTTATCAGAATCCTTTAATATAAATAATTTTTCCCAGTTTGTTGCTTCCCTTCTAATCTTGAATGTATTCATTTTGTTTGTACAAAAACATTTTAATTTAATATAAACAATTATCTATTTTGTGTTCAATAATATTCGTCAGTTTTTTTTTGGTCACAATTTTTTTTCCTTCTCCACAGATCTGATAGGTAAACTATCCTATGTTCTTCTAATTTGCTTATATTATCACTCTTTATATCTACATCATGAAAAAATTTCAAACCTTAACTTGGTATATGTTATTAGGTGTAGGTCAATGAGTAGTTTCTGCCACACTAGTTTCCAATTTTCCCAGAAGTTTTTGTGAAATATTGAGTTCTTACCCCAAAAGCAGGAATCTTAGGCTTTGTAAAACACTAGATTATTATAGTCATTAATTATTTTGGTGAGCCTAACCTATTCCACTGACCAACTAGTCTATTTCTTAGCCATTACCAAATGGTTTTGATGACCACTGTATTATAAAATAGTTTTAGATCTGGCACAGCTAGACCAACTTCCTTTGCATTTTTTTCATTAATTTCCTTGAAATTCTTGACTGTTATGGGCCAAAACCCTGTACTTGAAAGGTTTCTTCCAAGGTGCTAACTCAGTGGAATTGATAAGACAATGGTTATCTAGCTTAACATGGTGATTCATAGTTCTCTAATTCAGTACATGTACTTAGTACTAAATATAGTTAGTTCCATAAGATTGACTCCTATTCTACAAGATTCACACCTATGATAATGAAATTAGAATAGAGCATATAAGGTGGGACAAACTCAGCCAGAATCAGACAACACAAGTTAGAGAGGTCAGAGAACAGCAACTACTTCTCAGTCTCTTTTTATCATTCTCTCACAAGAAGAGATCCTTTCTGGGTTGCATCTCCAGCAACCACTGTCTGGTGGCTCCACGTATTCCAGCAGCTCTTCAATGTATTACAGAACTTGACCTTCTGTTCTAGATGAAATTTGTTATTTTTTTCTAGCCCTGCAAAGTAATTTCTTGGGAGTCTGATTGGTACGGCACTAAATAAGTAGATTACTTTAAGTAGTATTGTCATCTTTAATATTTGTTCAACCTATCTAAGAGCACTTGATACTTTCCCCAGTGTTTAGATCTGACTTTATTTATGTGATTTGTAGTATTGTTCATATAGTTTTTGACTTTCCCTTGGCAAATAGACTCTCAAATATTTTGTATTATAGACAGTTATTTTAAAAAGAATTTCTCTTTGTATTTCTAACTGCTGGAATTTGTTAGTAATATATAAAAATGCTGATGATTTCTATGGATTTATTTTGTATCCTGCAACTTTGCTAAAGTTGTAAATTGTTTCTATTAGTTTTTTAGTTGATTCTCTAGGCTTCTCTAAGTTTACCACCATATCATCTGCAAAGAGTGATAATTTGGTTTCTTCATTACCTCCTTTGATTCCTTTAATTTCTTTTTCTTCTCATTGACAAAAATAATGTTTCTAATATACTTTTGATTAGTAATGGTGATAATGTGCTAATTTTATTGGGAATGGTTCTAGTTTATCCCTATTAGATATTATGCTTGCTTATGGTTTTAACTAGATGCTACTGATCATTTTAATAGGAATGGGTGTTAAATTTTATCAAATGCTTTTTCTGGAACTATTGAATTAATTATATGGTTTTTGTTAGTTTGGTTATTGATATAGTCAATATGCTAATAGTTTTCCTGATATTGAATCAGTTCTGCATTCCTGCTATAAATCCTACTTGGTCATGATGTATTATCCTGAGGATGATTTTCTATAATCTTTTTTGCTAATATTTTATTTAAGAATTTTGAATCAATATTCATTTGGGAATTTAAGGGATACTTTTCTTTCTCTGTTTTCATTCTACATGGTTTAGGTGTCAGCACTATATGTGTATCATAAAAGGAAGTTAGTACAAGATCTTCTTTCCCTATTTTTTTCAAATAGTTTCCATAACAATGGAGTTAATTGTTCTTTAAATGTTTCATAGAATTCACATATAAATCCATCTGGCCCTGGAGATTTTTTTTTTAAGGGAGTCGATTAAAACTTGTTCTATTTCTTTTTTTTTTTTAATTGAGACTAAGTAATTTATTTCCTCTTCTGTTAATCTGGGCCAACTATATTTTTGTAGGTATTCCTCCATTTCACTTAGATTATCAAATTGTGAACATATAGTTGAGTAAAATAATTCCTGATTACTATTCTAATTTACTTCCCATTGGAAAGTTCTCCCTTTAAATTTTTGGAACAATTTGATTTTCATCTTTCCTTTTACTATCAATTAAATTAAAGGTTTATCAATTTTATATGGTTTTTCCTAAAACCAACTCTTACTTTTATTTGTTAATACAATAGTTCTCTTATTTTCAATTTTATTAATCTAACCTCTTATTTTCAGAATTTCAAACTTGGTATTTAATTGGGAGCTTTTGAGCACAATTAGCTGATAATCTCTTTGTCTATTTTATGCAAATAAATATCTAGATACATAAAATTTCCCCTAATAACCACTTTGTCTGCATCCCACAAATTTTGGTATGTTGTCTCATTGTTGTCATTCTCTTGGATGAAACTAAATTGTGTCTATGATTTGATGCTGTAATCTTTATTACCTCATGCCCTGAAAAAATGCATTTACTATTTCTGCTTTTCTGCATTTGATTTTGAGGGTTTTATGCCCTAATACATGATCAATTTTTGTCCAGTCTCCATGAACCAATAAGAAAAAGGTATAAACATATTTGTCTCCATTCAATTTACTCCAAAGATCTATCATGCCCAACTTTTCTAGTATTCTATTTATCTCCTTAACTTCTTTCCCATTTATTTTTGTAGTTTGATTTATCTAGTCCTGAGAGAGTAAGGTTGAGATTCCCCACTATTATAGTTTTGCTGCATTTCTTCTTGCAGTTCTCTTAACTTCTTCAGCAATTTGGCTGCCATATCACTGGGTATTATATGTATATATGTTTAGTATCAACATTGCTTCATTATCTATGGTACTCTTTAGCAAGATATATTTTCCTATGAGTGTGAACCACTACATATCATTTCCAATTCCTCTGTTTATATCTGCTTGCATTTTTTTTTCCTTCTGAGGTTAATTTTACCTTATTTCAAAGTCTGATTCCTCTTGTGCAGCAAAGTAGCTGTGTGTATATATAAACATACATATATATATATATATATAATATATATATATGGTATTTAACATATACTTTAACATATTTAGCATGTATTAGTGTATCTGCCATATGGGGGAGGGGTGAGGGAAGGAGGGGAAAAGTTGAAACAGAAGGTTTTGTAAGGGCAATGCTGAAAAATGACCCATGCATATATCTTGTGAATAAAAAGCTATAAAAAAGATATATTTTCCTTCCTCATTTCTTTTAATTAGATTTATTTTTGCTTTTGCTTGATCTGAGATCAGGTTCACTGCCCCTGCTTTTTTTTATTTCACCTGAAGCATAATAGATTCTGCTCCAGCCTCTTACCTTTACTCTGTATGTATCACTATGCTTTAAATGTTTTTTTCTTGTAAAGAGCATATATGCAGGATTCTGCTTTTAATCTAGTCTGCTTTTTGTTTCTATTTTATGGGAGAGTTCATCCCATTCACATTCATAGTTAAAATGACTAATTCTATATTTTCCACTGCCTTATTACCTCATTAAGCTTATCTCTTTCCTTTCCCCTTTTCTCTCCTCCCCAATTTTTTTTTTCTTCTGACCACAATTACCCTCAAACAGCCCTCCCGCTTTACAACGCCTCCATCTTTCTTACAAGTTTCCCCTACTACTCCTGTTTTCCTTTCTCTTAGCCTTCCCCTTTCCTTTCATTGACTCCCACATGCCTACAGGAAAAGAGAAATTTCTCTATGAAGCCAGATGTATCTCATATTCTCTCTGTGATCCAAATCTGATGTGAGTATGAGTCAAGCAATGTTTATCCCCTTCCCCCTCTTTCCATCAATTATAATTCTTCTTTGCCTCTTCATGAGATGTAATTTCCCTCATTTTACCTCCATTTTCCTCTTTTTCTGGTAATCTTCTTCCCACTTCTAACCTTCTTTTTCATATTATAATAATAAACTAAAATTATATCAGTACTAAGTATACCCATAATAGAAATATATTACTCAAGAGTTCTTTCATTTTTACTTTTGTATGCTTCTCTTGGGTTCTATATTAGGAGAACAAATTTTCTGTTTAGTTCTAGTATTTTTATAAGAAATGTTCATCTGTATCATTAAATATCCATTTTCTTCCCTGAAAGATAATGCTCAGTTTTGCTGGATAGGTGATACTGGCTGCAATTCAAGTTCCTTTGCCTTTTGGAATATAAGATTCCAGGCTCCTCAGTCATTTAACATGGAAGCTGCTAGCTCCTAAGTAATTCTCATTGTGGTTCCTTGATATTTGAATTACTTTTTTTTCTGGATGCTTTCAATATTTTTTCCTTGATCTGATAATTCTGAAATATAGCTATGGATATCCCTTGAAGTTTGTTTTTTTCTGGTCTCTTTCAAAAGATAATTGGTGAATTCTTTCAATGGCTATTTTATCCTTTGGCTCTAGGACACCAGGGAACTTTTCCTTGATATTTCCTGAAAGACAATGTCTAGGCTCCTTTTTTTTTAATCATGGTTTTCAGGAAGTCCAATAATCCTTAGATTATTTCTCCTAGATCTATTTTCCAGGTAGTTTTTTTTTTCCCCAATAAGCTATTTTACATTTTCTTCTCTTTTTTTCCTTTTGGTTTTGTTTGATTGTTTCTTGATGTCTCATTGAGTCATTCATTTCCATTTGTTTAATTCTAATTTTTGGTGAATTATTTTTAGTTACCTCTTTTAGCTTCCTTTGTATTTGGCCAATTGAATTTTTAATGAGTTGTTTTGTTTGATGTATTTCTTTTTTCTATTTCAAAAATTCTTCTTTTCAAGCTATTCTTTCTCCATTTTGTAAGGAGTTATACACTTTTTCCATTCTACTAAATCTATTTTGTAAGGCATTTTCTTCAGATAATTTGTGTTTCCTTTTTCAAATTCTCTTACAATGTTCTCATTTCCTTTCCCCATTTTTCTTCTAACACTCTTTTAATATCCTTTTCAAATTCTTCCAAGATAACTTTGTGTGATGGAAACCAAATCACATCATCCTTTAGCCTTCATTTGGAGATGATCTGTTTTTAGTGTCCTCAGGGTTTGATATCAGCTTTTCTCTTTCTCTATAAAAAACTATCTATAGTCAGAGTTTTTTTGTCTTTTTGCTCTCTTTTTAAAAGATTGAGGTTTGCTTTTATATCAAAGGTAAGGTTGTGCAAAGTATTCCTCTACAGGGGAGTGACTGCTCTGGGGTTCAGGGACTCACTATTTGCCTTTTATATTTATGTTGGTTGTCGTGATCTACTGATTGCTTGTTAGAGTAGCCAACACTGCTTTAGATTACTCAGTTATGTTCCCCAGCATGCAGAACCCACACACCTCTGGGTCTCTGCACTGTACCTGTGCTTGGCCACCTCCCTCCACACCCAATTGAAACAGACCTTTTTTGAAGTTTTTCCAAAATATCTTTTGCTATACATTTGTTATACTCCAAGTATTTGTGGGTTTTGTCCCTCTAAAACTCAATTTAGATGCTTGATTTGGTGTTGATTCTGAGGAACATTAGGGTAAGCTCATTTCCACAATCTTCAAGAACCAAGTCTTTCATGGTTGATCATCAAACATTCTTGCTCTTATTGTGTACAATGTATTCTTTTTTCTGCCTGTTTTACTCATAATCAATTTTATAAAATCATCCTGTTCATCATTTTTTATAGAATAATATTTACCACAACTTATTCCGCTATTCCCCAATAGATTGGCATCTGCTCATTTTTCAATTCTTTGCTGCCACAAAAAGAGCTGCTACACACATGTGGATCCTGATTCAAGACAATTCCAAAAGACCTATGATGGAAAATGCCATGTACATTCAGAGCAAATAGTGCATCTCCCTGTGCTCTACCTCCACTGGGCCACTTACTCCCCCTTCCCAATTGAGACAAAACTTTCCAGCAATTTTTCCAAAATATCTTCTGCTGGAAATTTGTTACACTCCAGATATTTATAGGTTCTGTCACCCAATTCAAAGAGTTGATCTGGTATTGATTTTGAGAGAAGACTTGAACATCTCAAGGACCTGTCCACTCTCTGCCATTTTGGCTCCACTCTCTTTTCTCATACTGTCAGTTCTATCTCTCAGTTCACCTGAGTAAGATTTTTAAAAGTGTATACTCATGGCCAGTCACTGTCCTTGATTCTAAGGAAAAATTTCAGAATTTTGAGTATTGTTATAAGAAAAAACAAGTATTCCTGTGATCAATTTAGAGGTAATTAAAAATTTTGAAAACAAAAGAAATGATTGAAGTAAAATAAAATATAATTCAGAAAAATAAATATTGTGTATTGGGATCTTTAGTATCACATAAATAATCACCCAAGAAGAAAAAAAAATTATAAATTACTGAACACAAGGATTACTTGGGCTGTTATCAAGAAGTTATTATTGTCTTATTATGCCAAAATTTGTGGGATGCAGCCAAAGCGGTAATAAGGGAAAATTTTATATCCATAGAGGCTTACTTGAACAAAATAGAGAAAGAGAAGGTCAATTAATTGGGCTTGCAACTTAAAAAGCTAGAAAAAGACCAAATTAAAAACCCTCAATCAATTATTAAACTTGAAATTCTAAAATTAAAAGTAGAAATTAATAATATTGAAAGTAAAAAAAAAACTATTGAACTAATAAATAAAACTAAGAGTTGGTTTTATGAAAAATCCAATAAAATTGATAAACCTTTGGTAAATCTGATTAGAAAAAGGAGAGAGGAAAATCAAATTAGTAGTCTTAAAAATCAAAAGGGAAAACTTTCCACCAATGAAGAGGAAATTAAAGAAACAATATGGGGTTACTTTGCCCAACTTTATGCCAATAAATTTGATAACCTAAGCAGAATGAATGACTACCTCTAAAAATATAGGCTTCTCAGATTATCAGAGGAGGAAGTAAATTGCTTAAATACTCCCATTTCAGAAAAAGAAATACAACAAGTATTAATCAACTCCCTAAAAAATAAATCCCCAGGACCAGATGGATTTACATGTGAATTCTACCAAACATTCAAAGAACAATTAGTCCCAATGGTTTATAAGCTATTTGAAAAAATAGGGAATGAAGGAGTCCTACCAAATTCCTTTTATCACACAGACATAGTACTGATACCTAAACCAGGTAGGTTGAAAACAGAGAAAGAAAATTATAGACCAATCTCCCTAATGAATATTGATCTTAAATAAAATATTAGCAAAAAGACTACAGAAAATCATCCCCAGGATAATACACCATGATCAAGTAGGGTTTATACCAGGAATGCAGGGCTGGTTCAATATTAGGAAAATTATCAGTATAATTGCCCATATTAATAACCAAAGTAACAAAAATCATATGATCATCTCAATAGATGCAGAAAAAGCATTTGATAAAATGCAACATCCATTCCTATTAAAAACACTTGAGAGTATAGGAATAAATGGACTTTTCCTTAAAATAATCAGTAGCATCTATTTAAAACAAGCAGTAAGCATCATATGTCATGGGGACAAACTGCAACCATTTCCAATAAGATCAGGAGTGAAACAAGGTTGCAGACTATCACCATTACTATTCAATATTATATTAGAAATGCTAGTTTTGGCAATAAGATTTGAGAAAGAGATTAAAGGAATAAGAATAAGCAATGAGGAAACCAAATTATCACTCTTTGCTGATGATATGATGGTATACTTAGAGAACCTCAGAGATTCTACTAAAAAGTTATTAGAAATAATCCACAACTTTAGTAAAGTTGATGGTTATAAAATAAACCCACATAAGTCATCAACATTCTTATATATCACTAACAAAATGCAACAGTCAGAATTACTAAGAGAAATTCCATTTAAAGTAACTACTGATAGTATAAAATATTTAGGAAACTATCTGCCAAGGGAAAATCAGAAACTTTATGAGCAAAACTACAAAACACTTTCCACATAAATTAAGTCTGATTTAACCAACTGGAAAAATATTAAATGCTCTTGGATTGGGTGAGCAAATATAATAAAGATGACAATACTACCTAAACTAATCTATTTATTTAGCGCTATACCAATCAGACTCCCCAAAAACTATGTTGATGACCTAGAAAAAATAACAACAAAGTTCATATGGAAAAACAAAAGGTCACAAATTTCAAGGGAATTAATGAAAAAAAATCAAATGAAGGTGGCCTAGCTGTAACAGATCTAAAATTATATTATAAACCAGCAGTTACTAAAACCATCTGGTACTGGCTAAGAAATAGACTAGTTGATCAATGGGATAGGTTAGGTTCAACAGCCAATAACTTTAATTATCTAGTGTTTGACAAACCCAAAGACCCCAGTTTTTGGGATAAGAATGCATTATTTGACAAAAATTGCTGGGAAAATTGGAAATTAGTATGGCAGAAACTAGGCATTGACCCACACTTAACACCAAACATCAAGATAAGGTCAAAATGGGTTCATGATCTAGGCATAAAGAATGAGATTATAAATAAATTGGAAGAGCATAGGATAGTTTACCTCTCACATCTGTGGAAGAGTAAGGAATTTATGAGTAAAGAAGAACTAGAGATCACTATTGACTACAAAATAGAAAATTTTGATTATATCAAATTGAAAAGTTTTTGTATAAACAAAACTAATGCAGGCAAGATTAGAAGGGAAACAATAAACTTGGAAAACATTTTTACAGTCAAAGGTTCTGATAAAGGACTCATTTCCAAAATATATAGAGAATTGACTCTAAATTTATAAGAAATCAAGCCATTCTCCAATTGATAAATGGTCAAAGGATATGAACAGACAATTTTCAGATGATGAAATTGAAACTATTACCACTCATATGAAAGTGTTCCAAATCACTATTGATCAGAGAAATGCAAATTAAGACAACTCTGAGATATCACTGCACACCTGTCAGATTGGCTAGAATGATAGGGAAAGATAATGTAGAATGTTGGATGGGGTGTGGGAAGACAGGGACACTGAAACATTGTTGGTGGAATTGTGAATACATCCAGCCATTCTGGAGAGCAATTTGGAACTATGCTCAAAAAGTTTTCAAACTGTGCATACCCTTTGATCCAGCAGTGTTTTTACTGGGCTTATACCCCAAAGAGATACTAAAGAAGGGAAAGGGCCTGTATGTGCCAAAATGTTTGTGGCAATCCTGTTTGTAGTGGCTAGAAGCTGGAAAATGAATGGATGTCCATCATTTGGAGAATGGTTGAGTAAATTGTGGTATATGAATGTTATGGAATATTATTGTTCTGTAAGAAATGCCCAGCAGGATGAATACAGAGAGGATTGGTGAGACTTACATGAACTGATGCTGAGTGAAATGAGCCAAACCAGGAGATCATTATATACCTCAACAAAGATACTGTATGAGGATGTATTCTGACGGAAGTGGATTTCTTCAACAAAGAGAAGATCTAACTCGGTTTCAATTGATCAAGGATGGACAGAAGCAGCTATACCCAAAGAAAGTGCACTAGGTAATGAATGTAAACTTCTTGCATTTTTGCTCTTCTTCCAGGGTTATTTATACCTTCTAAATTCAATTCTCCCTGAGCAACAAGAGAACTGTTCGGTCTGCACACATATATTATATCTAAGATCTATTGTAACCTATTCAACATGGATAGGACTGCTTGCCATCTGGGGGAGGGGGTGGAGGGAGGCAGGGGAAAAATTGAAACAGAAGTGAGTGCAAGGGATAAATTTGTAAAAAATTACCCTGGCATAGGTTCTGTCAATAAAAAGTTATTTAAAAAATAATAAAAAAAGAAGTTATTATTGTCTTCACAGATTTTCCATTTATCCTTTCCTTAGTGGACAATAATAGCTCATTTTTTCTTTAGTATCTCTAAGATTTGAAGAGCAAGTTTGGCATTTTGCTGAAAAAGAAGGACCAATTATAGACAGTTTTTAGATTTCCCATAATGATTTTGAAAGAAAAAGATACTTGATCTTTTTGATAACAAGAAATACAATAACAATGATATCAAATTTAATAAGATAGTAAGTATAATTCAGTCTTTATTACAATTCATGTCTTCATGAATTCGGTGCAGGACTTGACCTATAGTAAACATATCTACAATGTTGAAAGATTTTGGCAATCATAAGCTACCTTGGAAAAGATTAAAGATTTAAAATATTATTCTATGTTTCAAGAATGTATTCTGGATCACTTATGGTAGCATAACTCTGTACCATTTGATAGAGGAGAAACTGAGGTTAAGCATTATTATGGGACAGCTGAATAGTGTAGTAGATAGAGCAACTGGATAGATGGATAGGTTTATACTTGGAAATATGAGAATTCAAATCTGGCCTCAGCCACTTATTAGCTGTGTGATGCTAAGCAAGTCACTTAATTTTATTTGCCTCAATTTTCTCATCTTTAAGATGACCTGGGGAAGGAAATGACAAATTACTCTAGTTTTTAACCAAGAAATGCCCCTCTCAAAGGGTCACAAAGATACACAAGTGACTGAAACAAGTGAACAACAAAATAAGCTTTATTTTATGAAAGTTTGCCAATAACTAAAACTATTAGCTTCAAGTTTGTATTCTTTTTAAATAGATTTGTACTGACATGATGTATTCTAGACAAAGTTAAGTGTTGTTTCTCCTCCATATTATGTCTCATAAGCATAGGAAAATAAATTTAAATTTTCTAGAAAAGGTATGAATTACCCTTGGTGTTCATCTGTATTGCCCAGAATTATGGAATTTAAAGAGTAGAAGAGCCTTGGAGGCTGACTTTTCCAATGCATACACAATATTAAAACATACTCACCAAAAAAAAAAAAAAAATGGATACCTTCTAATTGAAGATCTCCTATCAAAAGGATCTCAAAAGGAACCCATTTCATTTTGAGACAGTTCTAATTGTTATGGAATTTTTTGGTGTTGTTTTGCTGATAGCAAAGCTAAGTGCACTTTTTTGTAACTTCTTTTTGCTTCTGGTTCTTTCCTTTGAAATCAAACAGAATAAATTTAGCCTTATTCCACTTCAGCCTTTAAAATAGTTGAATATAACAGTCATACTCTACTTCTCTTCTTTCTCCACACAGAACATGCCAAATAACTTAAGCAATCCCTTGTATAATCCTTTATGTCCAAGTTCTTTGAATATGTTGGTTTTCTGACTCCTTCCAAAAGTTGGATACTTTACAACTTATCAATGATCATTTGGAAATCATGATGGCCTTAACTGAACTATGATAAACATAATCATCCAGATTTATTTTGACAAGGACAGAGAAGAATGAATATGTTTTATCAATCATCCAGACAACTATACTCTTCTTGGTGCTGCCCAAGTTTGCATTGTTTTTTGTTTGTTTATTTACATTATATACCTCTGACCCAGCTTGCAGTAAATTAAAACCAATACATAAGTTTATTTTTATAATCAATCTCACAATTTCAAAAATACATTTATCCCCACTAAATTATATAATTTTTAAGATCTAGCCCAGTGCTTTATTTAGCCATAGTATGTCAAGGTCTCTGTATCCTCATTGTCATCTAGTTTGTTAACTATCTCGCCCAGCATTCTGACATCTTTAAATATGATGAGCATATAATCCATGCCATGTTCTTATCCAAGTAATTGATATAAATGTTAAATAGTACAAGGCTAAGCTTAGATTCCCAGGGAAGTAGTCAAACTAAAAAATAAATAATAGGGAACACTAACCAATACGTAAATATTCATGTGACTTTATATTGAATTAGAAAAAAGCACATTAGCATTATCTGCAATCTATTTTTATTTATATTGTTCGAAGTTTTTCAATTACGTTTTATTTCTGGTTTCAGCGGCACTCGGGACTGCTGGGGGCCAATGGACTTAGTGTTTGACACTTCTCCCTAAGGTTCTCCAGTGAACATCTATTGTCATATTCACAGTAAGCCAGTCCCAGTTGATCTTTGAATTTAGTCATCCAAGTAATTCTGAATCTATCTGTTTGTATTATCATCTAATTTATATCTCCATATATTTTCCACAAGAATAGCTTAAGATATTATATCAAAAGCTTTTCTATAATTCTATAACATTCCTTTTCATCTAGTACTTTGGAAATCCTATAAAATGATTTTCCTGATATTTCTAATAAAAACATATTGGCTGCTAATTACTACTTTTCATTTTAAATGTTCACCAACTGTCTCTTTAATGAACAACTCTAAAACATTCCAGAGATTTAAAGGCAACTGTTTTACCTATTGTCTTTGGAATCTCTTCTCCCTTTGTGAAAAGTGACACATCATTTCTTCTCCAAGCTCAAGGCATCTCTGTTGTTTCTTAAGACCTTCAAAATATGATTGATGATGCTTCAGTAATCATATACACAATTTTATTTAAGACATGTCACATTAACAACATCCTTTATTATGACACTAACTTAAGTTCAATATTTTGAAAGCACATTTTGCCCCAAATCACATCACTTTGGTAACACTGAAAGTTTGCAGATCCCAAGCCTGAGCTGTCCCTGAGACTATATCCCAAGAAAGCAGAACAACAAAATCTCTACCCCAACTCCAACCCTAATATAGTTTCCAAAATCAGTAAGTACACTGAAAAAATGAGAAAATAAAGAATACCACCATAAAAACAGTTGTGGATGTCAGGAAACTTCTTGTTATCATTTGTCCTTCATTCTTGAAGAGGATCAACCTTCAGAGAGGTGATCTTATGACATTCAAGTTAGTTGGATTTAAGTGAGAGTGGGTTGTGTAAAATCACCAAACTCACTTACTCCTTCAAAATCATTTAGGTGTAGAGGCAAGATATAGATCAGGAAGACTGGGCATAGCTCTGGATGCAATGGGAGAACTAGGACATTCAAATGAGTTGGATTTAAGTGATGGTGGGTTACAACAGCGGCCTCACTTTTGCCTCTAGGGATATAAAGACAAACCAAAAGAAAAGTATTCCTCAAAATCTTCAACTGAAACTTGTTTGATTTCCCTTTAAAAGGTCAAGTGATTCCTTGGAATATTTTAGAATGTATTCCTGAAGAGATATGTGTTTAATGAACTTGTAGAAAAGAAATGATATCTATTTATTTTTATTTTACTGTTCTATCCCCATTGCCTAGTAAAATAGCATAAAAATAGCAACCCTTAAATGCTTATTGTTTAAAATTACATTGAATTGCTTAGGCTAATATTCAAATTAGTTTAAATTTTCTGAGAATACACAGACCAATAATTGAGGGAAGATGGTGGCTAAGAAAATACTTGGTATGAAAATAACAAAAAGGTGTTTTAGAAATGAAATTTGATGATGGATCACTTACAAGCTACTAATTAGCATGAAGGTAATCAGAACTTATTATAATTCTTCTCTAAACGGAATGCAGGTTAAACTAATCAGTTCTGATGTGGCCAGTATTGTCATGGAGAGAGGCAGGTGCCTTTGATTTTCCAGCCATACAAGCACTTGTTAGCTGTAGATTCTCTGTCTACTCTGAAGGGAATTTGATGTTGGCTACTACCCATATGGTGTCATTTCAAGGGTACTAGCTAGATCCATTTTAAATATACACTCACACTCACACCCACCCCTCAAAAAAAAAAAAACAGAAGATTTGTTCAATACTTTTTGATTAATTACTTGACTTATGTACAATTGAAAATGCCAAAACTGATTAAGATCAAATGTCTAACACAAGGTCGTAGAATTTGAATCCATTTCCTCTAATATTGATAGTATACTCTTCAGTTGCTTTTGGCTTAAAGTTTTTTTGTCTCTGTTTAAAACAAAAATAAAAAAGAGGAGAATGCAAGTTCATATTATAAACTGATATAATTCTATAGACTGTCAAGCTGAGATGAGTGATATTCTTGTCTAATTGAGAATACAGATAAAACCAAAAATAAATACATAATATTATCCTAACAGTATTTTCAAAAGGATAAGCTTGCTTACATCTAGGGGCCCATAATGATCCTCAAAGAATGTATGCTGGTATTTCATTAACTGTTATATTACCTTTTCAAGGAATTCTGGATTGGACCAACTACATTTTTTTCTGCTCACTGTTCTATTGACCTGAACTTTGCAATTTACTGACCCAAGATTGTCTTTGAGAAATATATGTTATTTTACCCATGGTTACCCAGTATACTGTTAACTGTACTCAGCTACCATCTGCATAGGGGAAAACACTACAGGTTCATACCAAGTAAACCTCAGGCTTCCTCATGGTTTGGGATTTCTGCTGTTTCAGTAAAGACTTGAGTGGCTAAAATTTATTTCTCTATTTCTGGGGTCAGAGCTACACAGAGCCACTACTCTTCTCCTCTACTTCTAGGCACTCCCTCTTTAGTCTACCCTGAATCTTTGAGACTAAGAACTGTGTAGTAAGTGACAGAACTAAAGATATCACCAGTTTCTTAGTCCCACACTGATTCAGGAGGCAAAAGTGACCTTTTTCTGTCCTAGTATATAAAAAGCTTAAATCATTTTCAAACTACAGATGTTTGAAAACTTGGAGGGCAGGCTCTTGGGCAGACCTTTTCCTCAGTACCTTCAGGAATTTCTATGTCTCCATACTGGAAAAAAATGGCTCACTATGATGTGTTTCTTAGATTTCAGGTCAGGAGTCAGTCTGGTGTTTTTCATCAAACTTACACAACAACAGCCTGTACACCAAATATGACTTGCTGCCTGTTTTTCTCTGGACTTAAATTTACAAACCATTCTTATTTCATGGAGCATGCAAAAGCACTTGGTAGCTCAGATTTAGCTTCTGAGTTAAGGTTTGCCCAAACTTGTTCTATATCTTTGTGGACGAGATATGGTAGGGAAATTGAGCTGTATTTCCTGCTGCTTTTTCTTGACTCCACCTCCTCTAAATTGATTTTTTGTAAAAATGGTTTATAATATGGCAATATATAAATTTATTTTGTGGAATGACAAAAATGCAAAAGCTGTAGAAGTAGTTTAATGTTCTACCCTTCTGCCCTCTGATCAGTGGTAATGGAGAATATAAAATGTTCTAAGAAAATCTAGATAGACGATAATTATATCATTTCTGTTATCATATCTACAATATTCCCCATCATTTTAGTGATATGTAATTTCACCAAGAATCAAAGTCAAACTACTTGACCTATATGTTTCTGGCTTCAATCTTTCTTTTAAAAAGATAAAAATATTTCTCTGTTTTTAAATTTGATGAACTGCTCTCACTTTCTATGATTGTTCAAAAGTTGCTGATAGAAGTCAGCAATGACATCTCACACCTCTATTAAGCCTCAAAGATATAGTTCATCAGGGACTGGTGACTTGTACTCAGTGGGGATACACCATCTCTTTGCATCTTAGGTTTCAACTCCCTATTAACTATTTTTGGGATGTCTTTCCCAAATCCAAATATCTTTGACAGAAGTAAAATAGATACCAGAATCCATCTTTTTCAAAATGATTACTCTTTTTTTCCCTCATGGAGACAGTTCTAGGGTGAAAGTGGATTTTCCTGATGAACATTTCTCATTGCATTTTCACAGAGATTTGCTTACTCACTTACATAATCCTTCATCATATAGTTATTTAGATACTTATAATTAATCCCTCAATAATAGGGGGAACAAGGATGCACAGGAAGAGTGTTGGAACCAAATCATAAAGACTCGATTCTTAATTTGGCCTGTGTGACCCTGAACAAGTCACTTAACTGCTTTCTTTCTGCCTCAGTTTCCTTTACTATAAAGTCAGGATACTAATAGTACCTATCTCCTGGGATTCTTGTAAGGATAAAATGAGATAATATTTGGAAAGCACTAAGCACAGCCTGATACATAGTAAATGTTTGAATAATCTATCCTTTTTTCTTTGCATTTCTTCCATCTTTTCACCCTCCTTCACCTTTC
The DNA here is from genome assembly GCF_902635505.1 of Sarcophilus harrisii. Lineage (NCBI taxonomy): Eukaryota > Metazoa > Chordata > Mammalia > Dasyuromorphia > Dasyuridae > Sarcophilus > Sarcophilus harrisii. The sequence goes on from NC_045428.1 coordinate 479,266,436, forward strand.
CTTCCTACTTTTCTTTGTTGTTGACATACTTATGAAGAGTGATTCCACTGCCTAGGGTATGTCATATTTTATAAGTATTTTCTGAATTGAATTTATTTGAATTATTTAATTTCTCATTTCAAACCTATGTAGTGGAATCGTCAAGCTTCACTGTATCCAATATATAGATGAGATGATGGCACTGAGGGTTAGAGACTTATGAGAAGTCATAGTAAATTGTAGAGTTGGAATTTAATTCCTGATCTTCACTTTAAAAACTCTTTTCACTATTGCACAGCCACTTTTGACTTTTTTTTTTTTTTTTTTTTTTTTTTTTTTTTTTTTTAAGATTTGCCTAAGGAAAGAGTCAATGAAAAAGATTTTTTTTATGACACATTATCTTCTGAAAAACTTCTTAGGTCCTGTATGTGGGCAGATGGAGTAGAAATTTGCCTAACTCTCTAGAACTTCTTGATAACTACATACCTCAAATATAAAATACCTCACTATGAAAGACATAACTAGATATGTTAGGAGTACTCTTTCTCTTAATATAACTGCTTAAGAATAGTTTTAAGGAATGGGATTCCTCTTTGCTCTTGTGGATGTCAAGGTGAAAGGAAGAAAAGAATGTCCCTTTTTCCTCTGAAAAATTAAGAAAAGAAAGCATCTTTCCTTTTAAGATAGAAGAGAAAAGTGCAAAACAAGATTTCCTTTGGCTTTAAGGATTCAGGTTTTCCAGTTCCAGTTCCCAAATGAAATTTGAAGTACATATTTTTCCAAAGAAACAATGAGAAACTATATAATACCATTAATACATTTCAGCTACATTGTGTGTTAAGTAGACTTTGGGGAACTGTCCTAAGAACCTAATCATTGTTTAAAACATTATTTTATGTGAAAGCATAGTTCCAAACAAATGTGGATTAAAAAAAAGTACTTAAAGATGAATTTTTGAAAGAGAAACTCATAAATCATTGGTTGCCTGCACTGGAATTCTCCCCAGCTATTTCCCTAATCCATGTTTCTTAGTAGGAAGGTTTGACTATCAAGTAACTTATCTCATCCATCCACAGCACTTCAATTTGTCATTCTTATGTAGACATAAGACAATGTAATACCTTAGGCTGTGCACACAAAAAGACACAGATTCTCAGATTTTGGCAGGATCTCAGAGTCTGTCTAGGTCTGAGGAAAAAATCATTTTTACAATTTTCCCCAAAACTGATCAGCTGGACATTGTCAAACGTTCCCTGTGTGGGGAAATCCATGACTTGGTTGTGGCAGCCTAGTCTAGATTTTCATAATTCTAATTGATAATAAATAATCCCCCTTATATTCACTCAAAATCTACCTCTCTTTAACTCCCAGCCATTATTAAAAGTATTGTTTTTCTCAGGCAGGAAGAAGTCAGATATCAACTAATAAGCATTTCTTAAGTACCTACTATGTGCCAGACACTATGCTAAGTACTAAAGATACAAAGAAAGTTAAAAGTTAGCCATGGCCCTCAAAGAGCTTTCAATCTAATGGAAGAAATTGAATCTATCTTTTATATGAAAGATTTTCATGTCTTTGAAGATAATTATCACCTTTTCTTTGCATCAACAAACAACCTCATTTGTCATGAACTTGAATATTTTCACCTGCTCTGGGTCCATTTAAATTACAAAGCAGCATACATACAGTCATACATTAACACTTCCAGATCATTTTTTATCATTGGCCATAGCCTAACTTGGCATGTCATTTATCCTCTCTGAACGGAATATCAGTTTGTCCATATGTAACATATCTGGAAAATACATTATGAGTTATTCAGATAAAATGAGATACATAAGATAAGATTAAGTGTTGCTCTGCAAATTGTTGCAGTTTTATATGGATCTTAGACATTGCCATTCTGGCCCATTGAGGTGGAATGTGAAACAGTATGATAGAAATTTTTCATTTTATAACTCCTCCTACACCCCTCCTCCCATTATAGCTCTTGAAAAGTATTTCATAGCCTCCTGGAAGGAGAGACAGATGCTCATTTAAAGCAGCCTCATTATGCATGGATGCTCTATTGAGGTTTCAGGCAAACTGAGTTCATTCTTTTAATATGCTTGTGTGGGCAACCTTTTGCAGGCAGTGAAAACTAATTTATTCTCAAATTACACTGGAAATCTCTATAAAATTACATGTTTTCACCTTATGAGAAGTGAGTGAGGCAATCATGTTAGAGGAAAGAAGAATACTGATCTGAAGCATCATGTTTCAAATAATATTTACAGACCCATTGTATTTTTAGCAATTTATTTTCCTGTCTATTGAATCAAAAAGAAGTCTTTTAAATACCATAAGATACTCTATTTGTATTTTGTTTTTTCTATAATAATACAAACTGCCCCTTAAGTGATTTAATATAGAACAAAATTTATATTAATCAACATTTGAACATCAAAACAATTGTATGGAATAAATATTATGGGAATTATTATTCCCATTATATAGTTGGAAAATCTGAGACTGAGTAAAATTAAGTGGTCATGTATTTAGTAAATGTCAGAGCTACTATTTAGACTTAAATGTTCCTTACCTGAGTTTAGAGCATTATCTACTTAGCCCACTATCTTTCACTTTCAATATTACTGTGACTTTTAGCAAAGAGGATAACTATTATATGACATGATTAATTGAATTTTATTTCTATTTCAAACAGCTAATAGTCTTGTTTCTTTTTAAATGTATTGTATTTGATTAGAGATTTGTAAAAACCCTACTACAAATACCACATTTTAAAACACATTGTTATTTAAGAATGTTTCCTGTAATGAGCTGAAACTGAGCAGATGTACTGAGGTTAGGACAAGCAAGTATTTAAGGCTAATTACCAATTGGACAATGCTCTATTAGCATTTGCTTGGAAAATGGCCCACCCCACCATTCTGTGTGGGCTGGATCTGTTGGTATACAAAGAGATTGGAAGGAGGGATTAGAGGGTGAAATAAGAAAGCCAGAGTGGATCCTGCAGGATTTGTGCTGCCATTCCTCTCACATCCACAAAGAATAAATATCAAGGACTTTTACTCCACCTGATTTTAAAGTATACAGGGTGCTAATGTGGTCATCACAGTTTACCCCACTTTAATATTATTGTTTTTTCAAAGAAATTTTTATTTTTAGATCTATATGATAACTATTTTTTTGTGTTTTGGGTCAGGCCATCTCTAGGTGTTCGTTGCTTCATCTGTAAAATGCAATATTTAATAAATTAAAAATTAAATTCAACACATCCAAAAGAGAATTAGTTATGAAATCTGAAACCAGATCTTCCCCTTCTTGATCATCTTATTTCTGGTCTTCCAAATTTATAATTTCTTTTTTTTTTTTAAGTTCTAATCCCTCATAATCAATCATTAATTAAATCATTTTTTTTAGCTTGTTTTCACATGTCTCACTTCTGTTTCTTGTCTTCATTCACAAAGTTATTTTCCCAGTTTAGGCCTTCATCACTTACTTCTTTTACTAATGCAGAGTCTTCTAATTAGACTCTATATTGCAAGCATCTCACTAGTTTAATCTATATTTTCCATATACCTATCTGAATGGTATTTCTAAAACTCTGGCTTGACTAGGTAATTCTACTGCTGAAAGAACCTTAGTGGTTAGACATGTTGGTGCATAGTTGTAATCCTTATTATACACGAATTTGAGGCTAGATCACTTGAGTTTGATAGTTCTGGATTTCAATGTTCCAAAGAGGGCAGAGGTACTAAGTTGAATATAAGCATCCTGACAAGCAAGAGGTAAGGGTAACAGATCACTTAATGAAGGCTGAATGACCTTGGTTCAGAAAAAGAGAATGTTAAAACTCCCATGCTAAGCAGAGTGAAACTAGATCTATTAGTATATTCTGAAATTCCAGCCTGAATGGTCTAAGGAGAACAAGTCCTAAAAAGAAAGGAAGGAAGAAAAACAAAGAAAGCTTTAATTTTAAATACTTTGGTTGCTTCTAGGATGAAATTTAAGCTACTTTGTTGACCATTCTTCACAATTTGGGTCCAGCTTGTCTTTCTAGGGTTGTCACTTATGACTTTATTTCATGTCTTGATCATCTAAACAAACTAGTCTTCTTACAATTCCTCATCTACTTCATTGTTTTGTCTTTCTACAAAAATTCATTCCTAAACTATACTTTTTCCTTATCTCCATGTCTTAGAATTTATTTTAATGTTCAATTTGAACTCCATTTCCCAAAGCAAGTTTCCCTGCCCTGATCTTTATTTCCAGTCATTTGCTTCCACAAATTACCTAATATTATACTTAAACATATTTTTATTTACTTTATTTATGTGCAGCTGTTTATTCTGGAGAGAGAGATTTAAGAGCTTTCACCTTAAGGGCAGTGACTTTTTCATTCTTATCTTTACATGTCTAGCACTTATCACCTTGAATGGCAAATAGTAGGTACTGGATAAAGACTCACTGATTGAACTAGATTAATTCTAAAGTAACTTTCAACTGTGTAATCTGAATACTATGAATTAATTTGAAATTCAAAAAGATCACTAAAAAAGATCACATAGAAAAAGACCTATGCAAACAAATATTATAGCAGTTCTTTTTGTAGTAGCAAAGAATTACAAATTGAAGGGATGTTTATCAATGGGGGAATGCTTGAAGTTGTGGTATATCGATGAAATGAAATACTATTGTATTTTAAGAAATAATTAGCAGGCAGATTTCTGAAAAATCTTGAGAGATTTACATGAACCAATGCAAAGGAAGTGAGTAGAACCATATATACTGCTTTTGAAAACAGTATACATATTGACAAGTATGTTGTACAATATTCAGCTCTGAATTGTAATGGGCTGAAGATCAAGTTGATGCACTGAGGTCCCAAGCATGTGAGGCTAAATAGTAATTGGACCATACTCTATTAATATATATGCTTGGAGAAAGAATGGCCCCCACCCCACTCTTTGTGTAAGTCCTGATATGTTGCATAGGAAATGACGATTTTGGTGGGTGGAGGCAGAGGAGCAGAGAGACTGCTGGCTGGCTTCTGGTCTGGCTAGCTTCTGGTCTGGTTGGCTTCTTGACGTAGCTGCTGACATTGCTAATCTCCCTTTACCTCCGATCTCCCTTTACCTCCAATCCTTCTTCACCTCTACTGAGAATAAAGATTGAAGATTTTCCCATAACCTGAATTCCTGACTCAGGCTGATTTTAAAATACACAGTCATCACACTGAATAACTTAGTTTTTCTCAGCAATATAATAATCCAAACTAGACCAAAGGATTCATGGATGAAAATACTATCCAGATCCAGAAAAGGAACTCATAGAATATGAATACAGATTAAAGCATGCTATATTCACTTTCTTAATCTTTTCCATGTATTTTTCCCTTCCTTTTTTCTTTCATGATATGACTAATATTGAAATAGTTTTATAAGATCGCATACATATGACCGAAATAAAAATCTTACTTTTTTGGAGAGGAGAGAAGAAGAAAATTTGAAACTCAAAAAAATTAAATTAATATTAAATATTATCTTTATATATAATTGAAAAATACAAAATGCTATTCAAAATTGAAAAAAAAAACCAAAAGAAAATATCAAGTGAAGAGTGATAAAGCTCCCCAGATCAGGGATCATTGTATACAGCAACAAAGGATAAATCTGCTGATTTAGGGGTAAATTGAAAAATATGTAAGAAAAGGCTGAGATTAATTTATTGCCTGAATTCTAATATCTATACCTAAGAGCTGAGAATAAGTTTGCTTTAAACACACATACCTATTTAAACTGAATCCTTTTATTTAAAAAAAAAATGTTTAATTAACTTATGTTTCTGTGGTTTGGAGCAGAAATGGCAGAAAAGCTCTTTTTATAGCATTTTCCCTATTTCATTAAACTTGGAAAGCATGTACTGTATGTGTTCAGTTCCAGTTTTTGTAATGAAAGGATTTGGATAAATTGACAATCTTGAAGTGACTATTTGCTTTTTGTTAATCTGTAATAAACACACACACACACACACACACACACACACACACACATACACACGCAATTTTTCAGGATTGCCCTGAGATGATTTGATGGTAAACTCCAGTGAGATGGAGTTCCTTCATTCTGTATATTAAGTTAAAAGGTACAAGAGCCTTTTAACTAAAAAGCTTTTGTTCCCCATGGAAACAAGACTTGAAATAACACTGTGTGTTAAGTGCTTGTCTATCAGAATGCAATTATGTTATCTACCAACAATTTACAGGCTCCTCATTAGAACTTGTACTTGCAGAATGACTTTAGGGTAACAATCAATGAGATGACATTTTATTCCTGAGTCTCACTAATAGTGCAGTCTAACATTTTTCAGAATGGAAGACACTTAATCTCACTTTCTCTTTAGCTTCAAATGGCAGGCCCCTAACATGTTAAAAAAAATTGAGGTACTAAAGTGCACTGCAAATCATAGGAACATCACAAAAAAGATTGAATTGGGAGGTGACAATAATTCAAATTCTTCATTGAAAATCTCAGCTTTGGAGTGAAACAACGTTGCCCACTATAACCGTTACTATTCAATATTGTATTAGAAATGCTAACTTTGGCTATAAGAGTTGAGAAAGAGATTAAAGGAATTAGAGTAGTCAATGAGGAAACCAAATTATCACTCTTTGCTGATGATATGATGCTATACTTAGAGAACCCCAGAGATTCTACTAAAAAGTTATTAGAAATAATCCACACCGTTAGTAAAGTTGCAGGATACAAAATAAACCCACATAAGTCATCAGCATTCTTACATATCACTAACAAAATCCAACAGTCAGAGTTACAAAGAAAAATTCCATTTAAAGTAACCATTGATAGAATAAAATACTTGGGAATATATCTGCCAAGGGAAAATCAGAAAATTTATGAGCAAAACTACAAAACACCTTCCACACAAAATAAGTCTGATCTAACCAATTGAAAAAATATCAAATGCTCTTGGATAGGGCGAGAAAATATAATAAAAATGACAATACTACCTAAACTTATCTATTAATTTAGCGCTATACCAATTAGTCTCCCAAAAAAAACTATTTTAATGACCTAGAAAAAATAACAAGAAAGTTCATATGGAAAAACAAAAGGTCACGAATTTCAAGGGAATTAATGAAAAAAAAATCAAATAAAGGTGGCCTAGTTGTACCAGATCTAAAATTAAATTATAAAATAGCAGTTACCAAAACCATTTGGTATTGGTTAAGAAATAGATTAGTTGATCAGTGGAATAGGTTAGGTTCAAAGGACAAAACAGTCAATAACTTTAATACTCTAATCTTTGACAAACACAAAGTCCCCAGCTTTTGGGATAAGAACTCATTTTTTGACAAAAATTGCAGGGAAAATTGGAAACTATTATGGCAGAAACTAGGCATTGATCCACACTTAACATTGTACATCAAGATAAGGTCAAAGTGGGTTCATGACCTAGACATAAAGAATGAGATTATAAATAAATTAGAAGAACACAGGATAGTTTACCTCTCAGACCTGTGGAAGAGGAAGGAATTTATGACCAAAGAAGAACTAGAGATCATTATTGATTACAAAATAGAAAATTTTGATTATATCAAATTGAAAAGTTTTTGTACAAACAAAACTAATGCAAACAAGATTAGAAGGGGAGCAATAAACTGGGAAAACATTTTTACAGTCAAAGGTTCTGATAAAGGCCTCATTTCCAAAATATATAGAGAATTGACTCTAATTTATAAGAAATCAAGCCATTCTCCAATTGATGAATGGTCAAAGGATATGAACAGACAATTCTCAGATGAAGAAATTGAAACTATTTCTAGCCAAATGAAAAGATGCTCCAAGTCATTATTAATCAGAGAAATGCAAATTAAGACAACTCTGAGATACCACTACACACCTGTCAGACTGGCTAGAATGACAGGGAAAGATAATGTGGAATGCTGAAAGGGATGTGGGAAAACAATGGTCTTATAATGAAGGGACCCATTTCCACCCAGAGAGAGGACTGTGTTAACTCAGTGTGGACCACAATATAGCATTTTCACTCTTTTTGTTGTTGTTTGCTTGCATTTTGTTTTCTTTCTTAGTTTTTTTTTCCTTCTTCATCTGCTTTTTCTTGTGCAATAAGATAAATGTATAAATATGTATATGTATGTATATATATATATATATATATATATATATTGGATTTAACATATATTTAATATACATGTATTATATTGCCTGCCATCTAGGGAAGGGGGGAAGAAGGGACACATTTGGAAGGTTTTGTAAGGGTCAGTGTTGAAAGATTACAATGCATATGTTTTGTAAATAAAAACTTTAATAAAAAATGAAAAATAAAAACAAAAACAAAACAAAATGTTAGGCTATATTTAATCTATAGCTTACCATGCAATGTTACATTAGATTAGCTTGTTCATTGTTCATACCTCCCAAGTCCTTGGCATTATCAAAGAGTTAAGCAAAAGGAAAAATAATTTATTTCATTAGTGTAAATGATATTAAAAGAGAGTCACTCCATCACCTTTTCTTTTATTTCTGTTGTTTTTAAATAATATCTTTTTATTTCAAATACATGCAAAGATAACTTTCAACATTTGTCCTTGAAAACCTTGTGTTCCAAATTTTTGTCTCTCCCTTCCCTTCAGCTCTCCATTAGACAGCAAGTAATCCAATAAAAATCTGTGTGATTCTTTTATATGTATTTACACATTTTTCAAGTTGCACAAGAAAAATCATATCAAGAAGGGAAAAAAATGAGTCTGTCTCCTTCATAGTTTGTGTTTGTTATACTCTGATCCACTCCTGGTCTGAGTGGAGGAGTGCAGGAGGCAGAAGAGCCACCAGGAGGATGATCAAAGATGACATATTTCATTTCCAGTCCTCTCAGCCCTTAAATATCTCAATATGATTACATCAATACAGCACACTATGTATGTATGAACTAGAGAACCATTACATCACCATAGTAAGTATATAATATATATAATGTATATATATATATATATATATACACATATATATATATATATATATATATATATATATATATATTAGAACCCTCATCTCATCAATTCTACTGAGTTAACACCTTGTTGTAAGTATTGTTTCACATATACTTCTCCAGAGTTCCAGCAGTCTACAATTACTTACTCTAATTCCTTTAGTTTCTTTTCCTTCTCTTATTGCTAAAGCTAACATTTATAATAAAATAATGAATAGTAGTGATAGTGAGCAACCTTTTTTTAACCCCTGATCTTATTGGGAATCCTTCTAGGTTATCTTCATTACATATGATGCTTGCTGGCCTTCGCCTTTCTACAACATTCTAATCATTGAGGAATGTCATGTGATTTACAGTTCAAATCTTCTATTTTTGTGGTTTCCTTCATTAGAATGTAAGCTTCTTGAGAGGAAGGATGACCTAATTTTCCTTTTTGTGTCCTCAATACTTGAGAATGTATGTTGCACATAATAAGCTCTTAAGAAACACTTTTTTATTCATGTATGCATTTATTACGTATTTATTTCTCTCATGTCTATTAGATTTTATGTCTCTTGAGAACAGGAGTTATGCTTTCCTATATATCTATTTTCTCCATAGAAATTAGTACATGTATAGCACATAGTTAACCCTCAAGAGGGATTAATTGATTAGAAATTGAGATTAAAAATTCCTCCATAAGATGCCAATGTTAAAAATCTCTCAAGAAAACTCTTTGTATAGATACTAGCTCAGGCATGGTCTGTTCAGAATACTATGGAAGTGTTCAGCCCATCTCTCTAGAACAATTTCCTTCTCAATAATCAGTGTGGCACCATCAGCTCTGAGATATTGAGAGGTACCATAGGTCTTTGATCCATAAATAGCTTTTAGTGCATCATGAAAACACTTTGGATTGCTGCTATCAGCATAAAATCAATTAGCCCTCACTGAAGCCTTCAACACTGAGATGTTGACAAAATATGGATCGATTCTCTGCTGCTGTGTAAATTTGATCTAAAAATCAACACCAAAAAAAAACACAGGTCCTCCATCATCCAGTAACACATCATCCATATGTGGAACTATCAGTTATATTAAATGTTGAAGTTTTGAATGCTGTGGATAAGCTCTCTTACCTTAGCAGTATACTTTTCAGGGATGTCCACAGTGACAATGAGATTATTGACACATGCGTTGTCAGAACTAGCTCAGTGTTTAGGAGGCTCTGAAGGAAAGTGAGGGAGAGGAGAGATATTAGCTTGACTACCAAACTGAAGGCCTATTGAGCCATTGTTGTATGCTGATAAAACTTGGACCTACCAGTGCCATGTTAGGAAATGGGATCAATTCCATTTGAATTGTCTTAGGAATATTCTGAAGATACCTGAAAAGATAAGATATCAACTATTGAGATCCTTTCTCAGACTAAAGTAACAAACATTCTAATCTTATGACAGAGAGCACAATTCAGTTGGGCTGGCCACATTGTTCAAAAGTCAAATGTATACTTGCCAAAAAAAAAAAAAAAAAAAAAAAAAAAAAAAGAACAATAACAACAACAACAACAACAACAACAACAACAACAAAAACCCTATTTTATGGAGAATTCACACAGGGCAAGCACTCAATAGGTGGCCAGAAAAAAGTATAACAAGAACACTCTCAAATTATCTTTTAAGAACTTTAGAATAGATTGCATGACATGGCAGACAGTGGCTTAGGAGAGCACAGCATGGTGTGCCCTTCTAGAGAAAGTGTTGTGTTCTATGAGCAAAGCAAAATTCACTAACAAACAAAAAATGTGAGATTCACAAAATTAGAGAAGCCATCCCAAACGTTCATATGGATTATTTGTGTATAACTTGTGACAGACTATTCCAAGCACCTGTTGAATGTTTGATCAGCCACAATCAGACACACTGTACCTCAACTCTAACATAATTATGTTATTTTGGTCCTCTTTGAGAACAAAGAACAATAACAACAACAACAGCTCAGGCATGGGGAGGACTTAGCCATAATTTTATACTCAAATGTCTCCTCTGTTCATGAAAAACAAATTTTTTTCTTCAGCATCTTTTCTAGTATTCAAGGATTCTGAAGAGGATTCTGTCTTTATATGATGGGTGAGGCTCTTATCTCTTAAATCAGTGAAACAGAAAGGCAGTTTGTCTTCACCATTGTAAAAAGCATAAATAGTGTAAAAGCATCAATTTTTAAAATAAATCCATTATCCTCAGCAAGTATTTGTCTTGCATATCCTACAATTGTCATGTTCATTCAGACAAACTGAAAGTATTATGATTTCTCTATTTGTTAGGGAATTGGTCAGAGCTTCCCCTCTCTGATATGGTCAGGTCTCTTAACTGGACAGAGATCTTCCCTTTGAGAAGAGGACAAATCAAACTTCAAAAGTGCAGAGGGAAGAAGCACACAATGATGAAAAGAATATAAGCTAATGATAAATGAGAGAAGGTAAGGAAGAGTGATGGGGAACAAAACAAATGAGAAATGATATACCAATATAAATACCTTTTGGCTGAGCTACAACTAATATATTTTGTACCTGTACCTAATAAACTGTGTAGGGATAAAAGTGAGAAGAAGTGAAACCATGAAACAACATAACATTACTAGACCACTGAAAGAGGAAACATGTTCCAAAATGAGGCCATAGCTATTGCTGCCTCTGAGGTCCAGGGAGACATGGAAAAAGCTTGCCCTGGCATATTGTTGTCAATACCCTAGCAATTTCTCATCATGGAGCAAAGCTCCAATCATATTATAACTTAAATCTTAAGCCTAGAATCTCAGTCCTCTTTGAAGTATTAGATAATGGTGATGATGATGATGATAATGATGATGATGATGATGATGATGGTCATACTTGATGATGAGGATGATGATGATACATAGCTAATATTTGTATAACTCTTACGAAGTACTAGGCACTGTGCTAAGTGTGTTACAAACATTGTTGAATATGATCTTTACAATAACACTGGGAAGTATTATTTCTATTCTATAGATGAAAAAACTGAGTCAAAAAGAAGTTAAGTAATTTGCCCAGCAGCACACAACTAATTAGTATCTAAGTGAACCTGGATTTAAATTAAAATTGACCATGTAATCATGGTCAGCTAGATGGTACAGTAGATAGAGTTCCTGGCCTGGAAAGCTTGATATCAAATCCAGCCTCAGACAATACTAGGTATATGACATTAGTAGGTGTGTGATCCTGGGAAGTCATTTAACATTGTTTGTCTCAATTCTCATCTGTAAAATAAACAAAGAAGAAAATGACAAACCATTCAAGTATCTTTGCCAAGAAAATCTCAAATAGAGTTATAAAAAGTTCAACAAGACTGAGCAACAACAAAACCAAGGTCACATAGTTGGTAAGTGCCTGAGGCAGGATCTGAATGACAGTCTTAGTGATTCCCAAAATGAGTTAATCTCAAAGTTGTGTCTCTAACGTCTTTTCTTATGCTATTCACACTTTTCTTTCTGATTTATGTACCTCATTTAATGAGAGGAGGAGTAGGAACTTAAAAATATAGCATAAAAGTTCTCTCTATCCCCTTCTCAGAAGCAAACAAATTTCATATTATCCTCTTTGCATTGAAGCCCATCTAACCAAGCTTTTTTCTTCGTGGTATTATCTAAGATATACTCAAAATGACTTCTTTCCCTTAAATATTTCTTATCTTTGGCTGCTAAGTAGTCTGGTAGAAGTACTATTTGATATTCATCCCTTTTCAATGAGATATTGTAACCCTTAGAATATACCCCCCAAACATACACACAGACACACACACACACACACACACACACACACACACAAATTATTCTGAAATGGAGAAATGTATCCATTTGTTATACGTATAGATATGTACATGTACTCATATGCATGTATATATATTATGCATAATTTTAATACATACAACATAAGCATATTTATTTGTGATACAGTCATAAAAACATAGTCATATGCATATGTAGACCAGTATGCATGTAAATATATGTGTATGTGTGAGAGAGAGATCCCCTATGCTATGTTCACTTCTTTATTCTATTTTTTCCTTCTCCTGTGGTTTTTCCTTTTTGTTCTGATTTTTCTCTTTCCAGAGGATTTATTAAGAATTGTGTATTTAAAATATGTGCGTAACCAGAAAAATAAAATAATTAATAAAAGAAAGGAAAAGAAAAATATGTACTCCAACACAACCCCTATCCCTACAGCCACCTTCACCACCACACTGTCTTTGATCAGAGACAGAGAAAACACAAGATTTAATGAAGGGCAGGGAGACAGTGAAAAAATAAGTTCCAACACACAGATGACTGCTGGGAGGAAATGGTGAAGAGTGCATAGGGAGTGCATTCTAGACATCTTAGGGTAACATGAGGCCATTGAGCAGAAGAAGTCTGTTGAGGGCAAATCACAATGTGATTTTCTTTATTCCTAGAAATTAATTTTTAATCCAAACTAAAGTCTTTTTAGCTTTCAATCATACTGTTCATTCCTTTCAACCTTGTAGTTCATTGTTGCTTAAGAGACAATGGAAGAGAAATATTCTGAGAGAGAGTAACAGTGGAGCCTAAATATTCATTACCCTCTTTGTTTCACAGTTCTTCTAAGGTCTAATCCAAACTATTGAAGGGGCTGCTTGAATTTGCAACATCAGTAGTTGAGGTCTTTATAATATTGTTGACATATGAAACATATTAAGAACCAGAAAAGCCAGTGACATTGACTGATCTTGAAACAGACAAGTGAAGAAATTAAGTGATATTTTGCTTAACCATTGCCTTTTTAAAATCCCAAATGTTTTTGTAGCCATGTACATAAAATTGATTGAGCCCAGAACTGCACAGTAGAGCTGATTGGGGTTTTCTAACGAAGACAAGTTATGTTAATTTGCATGAATGTCTGCAATTCTGGGGGTGGAATTTATTCTTATAGCCTTCCTGGAACAAAGTGAAATGTTATAATTTTGTTTTGGATCAAATGATCAAAAGTGGTGCTGTGGGGAGAGGAAAAACCATGAGGGGATAACTTGATAAAATTAAGCATTCAGGTGGTAGGAAAGAAAGATTGTACCTGCAAATTTTTGTGATCCTACCTCATCTTCTGTGTATATGTTATGAATAGGAGGGAAAATATAGATATAGTTATTAGGCATTGATAGGCATATATAGAGATAAATGAGAAATAGATATATAGTTGAAACTAAAATTCTCCCTTTTATCCTTGATAACTTAACTAAGAGAAGATATGATCTAATAACTCATAGACTTTGGACTAAATACTAAACAAGCTTCATATTAGAATGCATTTAGTTGAGAATCATATCCAGAAACTGTGTTACCACAGGCAAGACATTTAACCTCAATTGCCTCAAAAAATCCCTCAGGTATATGGATTTTTGATAACACTTCATATATTATGTGTAAGTTATTGAGCAAGTTAAGTAGGGATTGAATTCTAGATGCTAAAGCATCTTTGCCTTTCCAACCTATCCTAGAAGATCAACTGCTTGGAGAGACAGAGAAATCTCAATGTTGGAATTAACCAGATATCCCTGTCCCTTCAAATCTCAACCAGGAAAGGTCTTGTGAGCACTGAGTGGTCTGGAGGATGTTGGATCCACCCATCCTTCCCCTTATGTCCTGTCACTGTACATCCTGGGACAACAATGACTCCCATCTTCCTAGCTATATGCCTAAAATAGATGATCCCTTTCATGTGCTATTTATATACCTAAGATACATGATAGCAATACTAGTATTGAAAGCCAAAGGATGCATAAATTCATGGATTTTTAAGGAACCAAGAAAAGAAACTATACTATGTCTAAATAGACCTCTTGAACACATAATAAATAGGAGAAATATCCATCACCAGAAATTGTGTGATCCATTTGCCACATATGCTTTTTAAACATGAATCCATTTCCCCCTAAATTTCTTGCACAATTTTAGGATATTATGTTATAGGTTTTTGGCTATGGAGATATGTTGTGCTAATAGGTCTTATTATAGTTTTAGCATATCTTAGCTTTCTAAAAGTCACTTAAAATTGGCTAATTTAATTTATTCTCAACTGCTAATTTTGGGAGAAGCATACTAGTGGAGGCTTAAGTTAATAACATTTGAAAAATTTCCCCACATTCTTTAGAAGAACTCTGGGATTGTGAGAAATTTTGAGAACCTGCCTCATCAGAGTGGTAGTTAACATAAGAAGTCCCAGGATTTTCTTTGTCTGCATTAATAGTCATTGGAAGATGAAATGAGAAAAATGTTACAAATAGAATGATGTTAAAGAATATCTCTATCTGGTTATAAAGTTGTAACAGAGTCAGTGATGCAAGTTAGCTCAGATAAGCTTCCAAATGTTTAGATTCTTAGTTAAAAATCATAGCCAAGCTTTTCAAAAGCCTTGGTGTCCCCCCTCTTTTTTCAGTTGCTTAGTATCATCCTTCTCTTTCTGTACCTTTGTTTATCCTTTAATTTCTCTATTTAATCTTACCCTTATTCCTTTATCTTTCAGCATCAAATAACCCTTCATTAGTGGCTGAAAAAAAATGAAAGACAGACTGCAAGTTTGGAATTTTCTCTATTGCAGCTTTCTACTTTAAAATCTCTCACAAGTTGCTTTAAAAGTTTAAAAACAATAGTAATACTATTTTTGGAGGTGCTAAAGATATTTTGGAACATCTTTTGGTTATGATATAAGTTTGAGTAGAACAAAGATATTATCTTAAAGAAATTAATGTTTTGCTCTTGAGCATATTTCATTTTTTTAAATTTCTATAGACTAGGTAATATTTGAAAAAACTCAAATAAAATATTTTTGTTTAAATAAAATAAATTTTTGATGAAATTGTGATTTTTTAAAAAGAAATACAGAAATTAGTTGCATTTTTGTTTTCACTAAAATTTTATCTCAGCAATGCTTAGCTATGTTCTGTTTACTGTCAGTAATTGGTGATTAAGAGAAAGAGTTAGCTGTCAGTAATTGTGATTAACATAAAGAGTAAAGGATGCCACTTTTATCAAATTTATAGTTGATACCATGTGAGGAAAGAAAGTTAATACAAGATTCCTCACTAAAGCATACCTGAAAATTAGTTGTCTGGAATTTGCTTTAATACTTTCAAAGTAAGGAATTTACTACTTCTTGAAAAATTCTTTCCCATTTGAACAACTTTAATTGTTGGGAAATTTTGAATGCTTACAAACTAAATTTGCTTTTTGTGCAATTTCCATGCTTTGTTCCTGGTTTTTATCACTAGGGCCAAACAGAATAGGTCTGATGAGTCCTGCATATGATAGTTCAATACTTAAAAACTACCATCTTTCTCCAAATGTTAAATATAATCTTCTCTTATCCAGGTTCAATATTTCATACTCTTCACCTGTTCATCATATGATATGTCTCTCCAATTTATCTATGTCCTTAAACTTGTATTCATACTGAATATGATACTCTAAATGAATTTTTATGCAGAGGACAAAGGAACTATTGTCACCCTATTCCTGATTAATATCTAGGACTCTCTTAATATATCTTAAAGTACTAATTTTTTCTCTCTCATCACTCTGCTAATTTGTATTGAGCCTGAAATTCACTAAAAATAGAATGTCTTTCAGAACTATGTGACTCAGTTTCCACTCCTTTTAAATGAGATGAATGACTGCATCAGTGAACAGTGCACAAAATTTAGATTCATAGGAACTGAGGTTAAGTCTTTTTTACTATTTATTCATTACACAGTCTTTGTCAAGTCAATTAACTTTATCAACCTCAGTTTCTACATTTTTGAAGTAAAAGTTTAACCCAAATTAGTAGCATCAAAGTCTAAATCAAATGGAATCACTAAACCATACATAACATTCCCTGCAGGCTGCATTAGAGGACTACGTGTTAATATTATTTATACATTACATATTTTTTTTATTTATTATGTCAAATTCTCAATTACATTTTGATATGGTTCAAACTCAGTCCAGGAGTATTACTGGGTAGACTGTGTATTAGATATATATTAGATATGACTTCTAAAGATCCTCCCTGTTCTAACTCTTGTTAGGCTATAAATCTACAAAATCTCTTATGGCAATAATTCTTGTGATATAAAAACAATGTATACCTGAACTGTGAGATATTATGTGATGGAGGAGTAATAAATATAATTATGAGAATTGCTAGACAACTGGAATTGGGGTCAAGAAATCATTTCATATTTTATCTCTAACATTAGACATGTGACTGTGAGAAAATTTCTTAATCTCTCTGAACATCAGTTTTCTCACATATAAAATGGGGCTAAATATATGTATCCACTTCCATTTAAAGGTTTTTGTGATTCTCTGATGAGATAAACTAGATGAAGAATTTTGAACACTTTAAAGTGTTTTGTTCCTCTTATTTACCCTAATATAAGTTGAGTTGGTCAACAAGCATTTATTAATCATCTACTATGTGCCAGGCACTGGGCTAAATAGTGGGGATACATTCAAAAGCAAAGGATAGTTCCTGCTCTCAAAGACCTCATAGTCTAATGGGAGAGAATATGTAAATAGCTATTTACAAACAAAATACATGATAGGTAAATTGGAGGTAATTAATAGACAAAAGACAATAACAAGAAAGTGGACAAAACTTCCCATAAAAGCTAGGATTTTAATTTTCTTTAAGAAAGCCAGAGAAGTTAGAGTATGAAAATGAGAAGCAAGAAAATTCCAGACATTAAGTGCAACTGTCAGAATTAGGGGATGGAGTGTCCTGCAAAAAACAGCAAGGACAATAGTAAAAGGTGTTTTTTCCTGACTCCATGGATTTTAAAAATATTAGAATATTTTTCCAGGAAAAAGGAAGAAATGCCATGCAGACTACCTTCACTCTTAGTCTCGAGCAATAGGTCAGTTTATGTATTTTCTTTAGTAGAGAAGTTGACTTCCTAAAAACTGCAAACTTTCCCAGCTAATAAATAACAGGATTTATCATTGTGTTTATCATCTAATTGACTTTGGACTAGAGAGATGTTTTAAATAGTCCGCCTCCTAAACCATTCAGAATAGTAAAAATAAATTGGATTAAATAAAGTTTCAGGAAGTGTATCTGATCTTAGATTTTCTTGACTCTACAAGAGGGATGCATTGTGTGATAAAATCCAATGACTTGCATTGAATACCATTTCTCCTAAATACAATTTGTGTGACCTTGGGTAAGTCATTTTCCCTCTTTGGGCCTCAGTTTCAACATATGCAACATGGGAAAGATGAATTAGATGACTTCTGAAGTTTCTTTTACCTCTATAATCTATGATGTTGTGATCCCATACACCAGGAAACTAATGGAATATGAAAATTCAAATTAACACAGATCAAGGCTTCCTAGAATGAGAAAAATAATTCTTTAAATTAGACTCTAGTTAGTGCCTGTAGGCCTTTACAATTTTGGGGGGTAAAGGAGGCAATCAGGATCATATAACTTGTAAGCATCTGATAGTAGATTTGAACTCTGGTCCTACTGACCCCAGGGCCACATCTGTTGCTTTATACATAGTACCATCTAGATGTCCTATGCCTTGCAATAAATGTATTTCTATGGACAAAAATAGTGAATAAAAATAACATGAATATTCAAAAATTTTCATTGACTGTAATTGAACATCCAACAGATTACTTTTCTGTGTTAAGAGGGGCAAAAGACAGAAGGATCATATAAGAATCATAATAAAGTGATTACATATTTCACAGATATTAAAATTAATCTAAGAATTAATCTTCTGAGAAGTCAAGTAGAGTAAATACAATGTTTTACTCAGGGTCAGAAGGACTTGATTTCTGATCCAGTTTCTGATATTCATTAATTTTTGTTTGTGATCTTTGCCAAGCCAATTAATTGTATATGCCTCATGAGGGCAACTCCTTAGAACATAAAGACCATGTACAAGTCACTGTGCTAAATTCTAGGAATACAAAGAAAGGCAAAAAATAAAAGAAATTACATAGAAGGAAGTTTGAACATCCTGTGGTATTGTGCAAATAACAGATAATTTGATTTGGGAGAACCTGTGTGCTATGGTGGACAATCCTCTTAATATTTCTGGATCTCAGTTTTCTCATCTGTAAAAAGAAAAAAAAATATTTCTAAAGTCCTAAATATCACTTAGGTGACAATGGATAAAATGCTAGGCCAGAAGTCAAAAAGACTAATCTTCTTGAGTTCAGATATGACCTCAGGACTTACTATCTATGTGACCCCAGGCAATTCAATCTTGTTCACCTCCATTTATTATTCATATGATGATCTGGAGAAGAAAATGACAAGCCACTCCAGTATCTTTGCCACAAAAGCACCAAATAGGATCACAAAGAGACAAACATTGCTGAAAGTAACAAAATATTAATCATAAAGTCCTTCTCGGACCATTTATAACTTCAAATCTAAGCTGTGCTACAGAATTCCCCACATTCAACAAAACATGTCTTTAATGTGAAAAGCTGAAGTATAGCAATAGATTTAGAGTCATAAAGTTCTGAGGGTAATTAAATATCATCTTTGACAACTACTACCAAATATTTTAACCTTTCTGGAACCTCAGTTTATCTGTATGTATGAAGTGAATAATAATAATCTGTAGTAACTACTTCCTGGGATTATTGTTGGACTCAAATAATAAAATGTATGTAATGTTCCCTATATTATATTATAATTGTATTATATATGTACATGCATACTTATGTATAATATATTACATAGTAATAACATGAAAAATTGCTTACTTGTGCCTTTTATTAAGATATATTATCTACTTGCATATTGAAAATGATACTTTGAAATCAAAGGGCTTAGATTCAAATTCTATCTTTGCCATTAAAGCTTACAACTTATCTGACTTTAGGCAAGATATTTAATATCCTTTTTCCTCAGCTGCCAAATGCCTAAAGTAAGGAAGTTGGACTAATTGATCTCTGAGCTTCCAACCAGATCTCAATTTACAGTTCTATGACTTTAAAGAATGACATTCAATTGTGAGCAGGGATGAAAAGACCCCTATATTCCTCTCTGACAGCAATGAAAATATAGAATCTATATAGAATCTTCTATGTGCTGAACAACATGTTTACTGTTTTACAAATATTAATGTGTTTGTTTCTCACAAATGGAAGCTAGATGACTGTCCCAAGGTCACATAGATGTAAATGTCTAAAGATGGATATAAAATCAGGTCTTTCTGATTTTATAGCTTATAGTTTATCTTCCTTTATAGCTCTCTATTCAAGGTGTCATGTAATAGTCCTGAATCAATCACTTACTGAGGCAATTAGGTGGAACTGTGAATAAGAGCTTCAGACTGTAAGCCTTTCTTACTTAAGACTTATTTCAAATCATTCACATACCAAATTCTATCTTTGTGGTCCTAGCAAGCCATTTAACCTTTCTCTAAAATATTATCTGACTCAGAATGTTGTTATGAGAATCAAATTAACAACCATTGTACAGAGCTTTGCAGACCTAAAGGTGGTATAGAAATGCCCATTGTTGTTATATTCTACAATGAAAATACTTGATGCATATTTAGATTGACCAGGAGATGGCAGCATCTCTGAATTTAGTCTATATACAGGAAACTTGCTTTGAATATTTTCCCAAGGAGTGACGTTTTTGAATACTGAGAGACAGCATGAGATTTTTAGTGTATAGGTCAGGGACCTTGATCTTTCTTCTTACATTCATTCTTAATAAATGTAGATGAATAGATGGAGGTCAGCTACTTAACCTTTGTTCTCCTTAGCCTTTTCAATTGGAAACTGGGAACAGCATGACTGCCAATTTTCATCTTCATCACATGGATGTTGTGAGGTTAATCCAACTACAAAGTAATTTCAATTACTTCAAAAAAGACTCCACAAATTTACTCTGTTTGCTATTGACCATAGATGGCAGGCCTGTTTGGGGTTGTTGATATTGGACTTGACAAAAAAGAATTTTCAACCCAAGGAATTATTGTAAAACAACAAACTTGTAAAAGGGTTCAATGGTTTGATGTCACTCTATGTAAAAAAAAAAAAATGAAATTACATAACTGGTATACAATCCCATAATACAGAATTATTTTTGCATTTGTGGAATTAAAATGGGATCTGAGGTTCCATGCAACTTGACAATTGCAAGATAAAGTTACAAATATTGACTGTTATCCAGTTTAGCTATAAACCTGATTCCTGGTGCAGATTCATACCAACTCTGTAATTTTTACTTCATTATGCTTTTTGATATTAAAAAAAAATTTTATTGGCTCAAACAGCTGTTAATATGATTTTGAATTTTCATAGGCGGGTATATAAGTTCATCAACGGATCTATTCTTAAGGTCCACATTAAACTTTATTGACTAATAATCTCTATTATACCTTCTAATTATTGGTGTTTTCCAAGTTTCTGCCATGTACTCTCTGTGCTGACATTCTTTTTCCTGATGACCTTATCAGTTTAGATAAGTTTAAATATCATCTCTCTCAGATTTATACATCCAGACCCCATTTCCTTCCTGAGTTTCAGTTCCACATTATCAATTGATTATCTGATATCTAGAAATTAATAACCTAAAGACAATTCAAACTCAGCATGTCTAAAACTGAACATTTCCTCTTGTCCCCAAAGCAACACCTTTTTAAAACTTCCCTATTTCCTTCAAAGCTATAACCAGTCTTCCAATCTTCCATATTCATTCCTCAGAATTATATTCTATATGTTAGTCTCTCCCCACATATAAAATAATTTGTCAAATCCTGCCATTTATTCCTCCACCAATCTCTCACATTTGACATTATTTCTCTATTCACATAGCTATATCTTTTATTCAATTCCTTTTCATGTTCTATTTGGATTATTACAATAACTTCATTATTTTTTGCTCTGTCTCAAAATTTTCCCAACTTCAGAAAGTCTTTTAAATTGCTGCTAAAGTGGTTATCCTTAAAATTACAATGTTATCCTTTATCTTGTACTATACTAGTTAGCTAAACTGAGCTTCTCTTTGCTCTTCACAAATGACAAGCCATTTATGATTCTTTTATCCATTCTTTTATATCTTTGCTGTGATCAATCAATTCATTCTCATTTTTCCCCTGTTGAATCACACCCTTCAAGAAACAGCTCAAATACCACCTTCTACATGGTGTATGTCCTGAACTCTAGCTGCTAGTGTCCTCCTTCTTAAACAATCTTCTGTTTAACCACTTTGTATTATATTTTTACATCTAATTTTGCACATGTATTTGTTGTCTGTTCTATTGAAATGTAAGCTTCTTGAAATCAGAGATTTTCTCATTGATTGTATCAGAGATTGTACCATTTATACATCCAGAACTTATTTTGCTGCATTAATTTAAACATACAAATGTTGATTTATGCAGAAATGAAAAGCCTCTTCATCATCTCCTTCTAGGCACTATGAGGCCCCAATAGATCATCATCATCATCATTTTCATCATCTTCATTTTTCTCTCTCTCTCTCCACACAAATGTATCATTACACTTATAAGATGGACAAACTGATTAATGTATCCTTTACATATTCCATAAAGCATTCTCTACATCATCTATCTAGAATTAACATTTCCATTTATGGTACAATTTCATTGTACCTTAAGATTTGTAAAATACATTTTATTATCTCATTTGATTTCTTATAGCATATTCCATTCTATGTCTCATTATTCTTTGTTGTATACAAGTCTTCTCTAAACTAGATACCCCAATTGCTAGAGCACTGGACTTAGAATTAGGAAGACTTGAGTTCCAATTATATTATCTCAGATGCTTACTAGCTCTATGACTTTGAGCAAGTAAGTCATTTAATCTCTGTCTGCCTATCTCAGTTTTCTTACCTGTAAAATGGAGAAATTATAATACCTACTTGCCACCATTATTTTGAGGGAAAAAATGAGATTTTGTAAAATACTCTGGAAACTTTAAAAATGTTTTATAAATGATGGCTATCATCATTATTTCATCATCATTATTACCTTCATGAGGATAGGAACAATATATTCATTATTGTCATGTAGTATAGTCCTTTAAAAAGAGTAAGCACTTAAAAAATGTCCACAATCCCATAGGAAAGGACCTTAGAGATCATGTTTACTTAATTGAATAGAACAAAAGATGCTTCAACCCATTATTGGTTCAGTAGCAATGTATTATTATGGGACATGGCCAAAGATTTGGGTGTCAGAGTTGTCAGTAGGACTACAATATCTAGTTCTAGATGCAATCTAGTATCAAATTATAATGCCAATTAAGAGCTATGTTCTTCAGACTTTGAAGGAACAGAATATTACACAATCACAGAGTAGAAATAAATCCTAGAAATCAATCCATCTATTTCTATTTTAATGATAACATTTGAAAGAAATTATTGACATAGAAAGACTAGTGACTACACTCCTAACTCAGAACACTGTCCTTTGTACTATTAAAAGAGAAAAGTAACAGTGATTCTAGCTCTGGCTAAGTGACTGTTTAAAGAAAGGTGAAGCATACAACAAAGGTGAAGCATACAACTTGTCTTTTATTCCCAGTCTAGTTCCCTATCATTTCCCAGTTGCTAAAGAAAGCACCTGTATTGTGGAAGTAATCCCTAGAGCTTATATCTCATTAAAAATTAAGGTAATAGGGAAATTAGTATAAATAGAGGGGTTTCTATTTTAGAACTAATTTTCTATTATACACTTATTCAGAATATAGAGAAAGAGTTGAGCAGGATGGAAAATAAAGGAAACTAAATTCTGACAAGGATATAAAATTTTCAGAACTTTTTTATTCAATGAGGTTTATTAATATCAAAAAACATTAGGTCAGAACTAGTTTTCTGTGAAAATCTTAAACTTGATATGCATGGGTTGTAGCAAAGAAATGTTTTATTATTATATCTTCTTATTTGTGAGACCTGTATGGTGAATGACTGTATAGTTTGGATGTCATTAAGTTAATATTTTATTTAAAATATGAATAAATATTAAAATATGTTCAAGAGGATGTCACAGTAATCTCAACCTTAAAACAGCAATTATGTTGTTTAGGTTTTCCCTTTGACACCTTTTTGACTGAACTGTGAAGTACTAGACACTGACATCTTAGGTTTAGAATTTCTAAAATTGTTCTAAGCCCCATTACTACAGTGAATTTTATTTAAAAAAAAGAAACATCTATGAAGAAGTAAATTATAGGCACATTATTTCCTAGTTTCAAGGACATAAAAATCAAGGCACAAGTCTCACTACTAATAAACAGTTAGAAGGATGTACCAGCCAGTGTAATATCTATTAACATCAAGCTGAGGAAATATACTTAAATTCACAAGTCATCCATTGGGATGTATTAAAATGGATTTTCAAAATCAGAGTTAAATTTATAATACTAATCTCTAATTTAACCAAGAAGGAGATATCTTTCTATTCTACACCAATTCCCCCCCAAAACAAACAAACAAAGAAAAAAAACCTTAAGAGCAACCCAGATCAGATACTATATCTAGCTGCACAATTCTAGATCTTCTGTTCTTGTCTTAATTGCTAGCACTTCAGCTTCATCTCAAATTGATCTTGCTCAAATGATTTACTCCTATGGACCACAACCAATAACAATTCACCTAGACAGTTTGAGGAGTTAGTAGGGTGAACAACAACAACAAAATCAGTCTCTTGGTCAGTGTTCTCTTGATTAGATTTTCTGAATTGTGAGGCTCATTCCTAAAGGACATTCTGTTTGGGAGATAATACTTAAAACCTTCTTAGCTTTATAGAACCTGTTGGTTACTTCCTTAACATGATATTAAGGGTTCTAGGATCAAATCTAGAAAGATATATACACACCTGTAAGAGGTATGGCGTCAATAACTGTGACTGTGTCTAAAATAATTGAATTTAAGCAAACACTCATAAATGAATAAAATTTCACTTACTAACTTTATATCAACTAGAACTTGACTGTCAATGTGTGTCTCTAAATATTAGCAGCAAAATTACTTGGATCACAAAACTTCAGATTGAAAATCTCTTGTGGGTCATCAAAACAATCTGTCAATGGACAAAATTGTGTAGGACAGAGAATAGAAGAAATACTTGATTGGAGAAGAAAAAATAATTGATAAAGTTTTGTGTGGGTTCTCATAATTGTGAAGAAAGCTAGTGTTTAAATGTAGAAAGGGAAATTTGAACTTGAAAAGTTAGGGAAAAGAAAAGTCTAGAGGTGAAGGAGAGTCTGAGGATAAGAAGAAAAAGGGGCAGAAGATAGAGATGGACAAAAGGATTGGAATTTTAAAAAAACAAGAGGAGAAAAATTTGAATTCCATCAAGACATCAAGATCATAAAAAAATGTAATAAAATAATAGAAAAATTTAAAAAAAGTTGTTAAGGCAATTTGATGTGTTGTTGTACACTAAGAGGACTAATGATTTGAGGAGGACAATGTGTTTTTTTTGCAAGTGAATTAGATTTAAGTGAGTAAGAACTATGCAAAGTGATCAGCCTCTCTCCTAGAGAATAATCAAAGTCCAGTGGCAAGACTTGAATTCAAGTAGGACTTCACCATAAGAATGAAGATGATAATGTAATGATGTTCAAAAAAGCCTTCTCTGGCAATTTGCTGATAAGATGATAACTTACTATCTTAAGAAGGAAATTGATAACATTATAGTCAAAGAGCCTTATTGCCATAGTTGTCCAAAGGCACTATCAGATGACAGAGAACAAAGAAGCAAATAAACCCCAGACTTTCAATTCCAACAAGTGAGTCCATATTTTTTAAGCAATGAGAAATGTTCTGGGAAAGCAGTCATTTAAATCTCTGCCACAGGCAATTGACTTTTATCTGTTTAAAATGCAATCTGCTCTTCCTCCTAGAAAATAAAGCCTTAAGATTTAAGAGAAGGTCTTTATCTGCTCCAGAGTATCTGGGAGGACTAATTGTTCTTTAAACACACACACACACACACACACACTCACACACTCACACACTCACACACACACCCCTACAATGTATGTAACATTTTGTACATGTTTTCATACTATCATCCCCATTAAATTATGAATTACTTGAGGGCAGGAAGAATCATTTTATTCCTTTCTGATACTTTAGAAAAGCATCTGGCACATAGTGGGCACTTAAGAAATGTTTGTTGACTGACTGACACTTATACATGTATAAAAGAGAAGGCTGTAATGTGAAAATGAAGAAGAAAGTTTCCAGAGACAGAGCTAAGATGGCAGAAGGAAGCCAGAAACAGCTCTACTCAGTTCCCCTGGGAAACAATGCCAATTCAAGCCTTTAAAAGAATTCAAGAGTGACAGAAACTATTTTTTTTTAAAAAATGGATTGAAACAACTTTTCAGCTTAACATAATTTAAAAGGGTTACAGGGAAAATTTGTCTCAAAAGGAGAACGCAGCACAGTTCATGCATGATACAGTCAATCTAGCAAGAGGCTCTTAGCTGCCGAAAAGATGATCTGAGGCACCTCCATCCTGTGTCAACAGATTAGCGGTGCAATAAGCCAGTTGTGAGTCTTCCAGTCACTACACAAAACAAAAACTGCAAGCCCCAGAAACAAGCACAACAGTTATAATAGGACTAGGCCGGGCCAAGCTAGGACAGTGGGTAAACTGCCAGCACCTTAGGTCCCAGCTTGAAAAACTAGTGACGAAGACCCTGTCCCTCAACAAAAGAGGTTTAGGATAATTTCCCTCGTGCCCTAAGAACAGAGCAAAAATGAAAAAAATAGCCCTGACCAGAATAAGCTACTATGGCAACAGGGAAGATAAGAACACAAACTCAATAGCAATAGCAAATGCAACATGGAAAGCCTCAAAAGAGAATATGAATTAGTCCCAAATTCTAAAAGGATTTTAAAAATCAAATAAGAAAGGTAGAAGAAAAATTGGGGGAAATGAGTTAAACAGGAGATTTGTGAAAATTAATCAAAAACTTGAAAAAAGAAACAAAAAAATGATTGAAGAAAATATCACCTTAAAAATGGAATTGGCTGAATTAAAAAAAAAAACGAAACGAATAAACATACTGAAGAAAACAACTTGTTTAAAAGTAAAATTAGTCAAATGGAAATGGAGCTAAAAAAACAAAACTAATTAAAAATAAGTCACTGAAATTTATCATTGCAAAAGTAGAAACTAATGATTCTTTTTTTTTTTTTTTTATTAAGTACCTATGTACCAAGGACTGTATTTATTTTTTTTTTAATAAAAACTTTTTATTGACAGAACCCATGCCAGGGTAGTTTTTTACAATATTATCCCTTACACTCACTTCTGTTCCAATTTTTCCCCTCTCTCCCTCCACCTACTCCCCTAGATGGCAAGCAGTCCTATCTATGTTGAATATGTCCTAGATACAATATATGTGTGCAGAACCAAACAGTTCTCTTATTGCACAGGGAGAATTGAATTCAGGTAAAAATAACCTGGGAAGAAAAACAAAAATGCAAACAGTTTACATTCATTTCCCAGTGTTCTTTCTTTGGGTGTAGCTGCTTCTGTCCATCATTGATCAATTGAAACTGAATTAGGTCTTTTGTCAAAGAAATCCACTTCCATCAGAATACATCTTCATACAGTATCATTGTTGAGGTATATAATGATCTCCTGGTTCTGCTCATTTCACTTAGCATCAGTTCATGTAAGTCTCTCCAAGCCTCTCTATATTCATCCTGCTGGTCATTTCTTACAGAACAATTATATTCCGTAACATTCATATACCACAATTTACCCAATCATTCTCCAATGGATGGGCATCCATTCATTTTCCAGTTTCTAGCCACTACAAACAGGGCTGCCACAAACATTTTGGCACATACAGGTCCCTTTCCCTTCTTTACTATCTCCTTGGGGTATAAGCCCAATAATAGCACTGCTGGGTCAAAGGGTATGTATGCACAGTTTGATAACTTTTTGGGCATAATTCCAATTGCTCTCCAGAATGGTTGGATTCATTCACAACTCCACCAACAATGCATCAGTGTTCCATAAACTAATGATTCTTTAAGACAAAAATGATTCAAACAAAAGAGTGAGAGAGTGAAAGAGAGAGAGAGAGAGAGAGAGAGAGAGAGAGAGAATTTTGATGACATCTTTCAAGAAATTATCAAGGAAAATTGCTTTGATAGAAGGGCAAAATACTAATTAAAATAATTCACTGAACACCTCCTAAGATTCCAAAATAAAAACTCCAAAGATTTTGTATCCAAATTCCAGAATTATCAAGGAGAAAAATGCTATAAGCAGTCAGAAAGAAAAATTTCATTACCAAGGAGCCAAAGTCAGGATTACCTAGGATTTAGAAGCTTCAATATTAAAGGATCACTGGATGTGGAATATGATATCCTGGAAGGCAAAGGAGCTTCGATTACAACTTAGAAAAAAAATTATCTTAACCTATAAGGGAAAGTAGGAAGAAATGAAAGGGGCTGGAGAGGAGGGAGATCATATTGAGGTAAGTGAGGGTCAGAAACAAAATGCTGGATACA
Source organism: Sarcophilus harrisii (assembly GCF_902635505.1). Taxonomy (NCBI): domain Eukaryota; kingdom Metazoa; phylum Chordata; class Mammalia; order Dasyuromorphia; family Dasyuridae; genus Sarcophilus; species Sarcophilus harrisii. Next base: position 479,294,988 of record NC_045428.1, read on the forward strand.
GAAAGGACAGGGGGAAAGGAGAGAGAAAAGTTTATGGAAAAATTGAAAAAAATTGATAGCAAACTAAATAATCTAATCCTAAAATATGAGTGTGTCAAACAAAAAGACATAGAAACAATCAATAATTTCATCAAAGAATATGACAATAATGAGACAACATTCCAAAATTTATGGAATGCAGCCAAAATAGTTCTTGGGGAAATTTTATATCTCTAACTAGTTATATGAATAGAATAAAAAATAAGTAGATAAACAAAGTGAGTATGCAACTAAAAAAGCTAAAAAAAAAACAACAACTCAAAAATCCCCATTTAAATACCAAATTAGAAATTGGAAAAATCAAAGGAGAGATTAACAAAACTGAAAGGAAGAAAACTATTGAACTAATTAATAAAACTAAGAAACGCTTTTATATAAAAACCAACAATAGATAAACCTTTGATAAATTTGATTATACAAAAGGAAAAAATAAAACCAAATGAAATCAAAACTAAAAAGACAGAATTTACTACCTATGAAAAAGAAATTAAAGCAGTAATTAGGAGCTCTTTTGGCTAATATATGCCAATAAATCTAAAAATCTAATTGAAATGGATAAATATTTACAAAAATATAAATTGCCCACATTAACAGAAGAGAAAAGAAAATGAAAAAGAAATATTATTTATTTAGTTTTTAAATAACAGCTTTTTACATTCAAAATAGATAATTTTCAACATTCACCTTTGCAAAACCCTGTGTTCTGAAACTTTTTTTCCTATTTTTTTCTTCACCCCACAAATGGCAAGTAATCCAATATATTAATTCTTCTTCCATACATATTTGCACAATTATCATGTTCACAAGAAAAACAGATCAACAAGAACAATAATGAGAAAGAAAACAAAATGAAAGCAAACAATAAAAAAGGTGAAAAAACTATGTTGTGGTCCATACTCAGTCTCCCAGTCATCTCTTTGGGTGCAGATATATCTCTTCATCACAAGATCATTGTAACTGGCCCAGATCACCTCATTGTTAAAAATGACTCCACCTTTTTCCAGAGGTGGAGTCAAGATGGCAGAATAAATTCAGGAAGCTGCTCAAGCTCTACCAGTTTCCCTCAAAAAACTCCTAACGCCAAGCCTCTGAACAAAGTCTGATGGATTGAAAGCACTTTTCAGCTCAAGATAGATTCAAAAAACTTCAAGAAAGGTCAATCTCACTAGGGTGAAAAGTGGCCTCAGACCAGTTCAGATAGATTGTGGAAAAGCCAGTGAAAGGGTATTAATCACAACAAATCTGCAACTAAGACCCTCAATTCTGGCTCAGTAGAGGAGCACAGCAGGAGGGGTAAGGGTGGCAGCTTCCAGTCACAGCTCAGAAGGGAAACTCTGGGAAATCAGGCTGTACTTTTAAAAAGGCTGCTTACCTTTGACCTAGCAGTGTTTCTATTGGGCTTATATCCTAAAGAGATCTTAAAGGAGGGAAAGGGAACTACATGGGCAAAACTGTTTGTGGCAGCCCTTTTCATAATGTCAAGAAATTGGAAACTGGGTGGATGCCCATCAATTGGAGAATGGCTGCATAAGGTATGGTATATGAATGCTATGGAATATTATTGTTCTATAAGAAACAATCAGGAGGATGATTTTAGAGAGGCCTGGAGATGTAATGTCTGGATTAGCTCTCTGGAGGACCTCGAGATCAGCCTGATTCCTTGGTCTTAGTGGAGGAGTGAAGGAGGAAGGACAGCCACCACAAAGCTGGTCAAAGATGGAGTCCAGAGACTGTAATGGAACCTTGAGTCTAGAATCTTGAGACTGGAATCTTCTCTTGTGTCTGTGGCTGAGAGAGCCTTCTGTGTCTGAGATTCCCTTAAATACCTCAGTACGATTACATCACTACAATACACTGAGTGTGCACAACCATTACATCACCATAGAGAACCATTATCTCACACTGAGTAAGTGCTTAATTATAAGTACCATGTTGACATTTCAAGTACACCTTTTCAGATTTCTGGCCCTCTACATGGAGAGACTTAAATGAACTGATGCTAAGTGAAATGAACAGAACCAGGAGATGATTGTATATGATAATCAATTCTGATGAACGTGACTCTTTCCAACAATGACATGATTAAGGCCAGTTTAAATGATGTTGTGAGGAAGAGAGCCATCTGGACCCAGAGAGAGGACTGTGGGAACTGAATGTGAATCACAACATCACATTTTCATTCTTTTTGTTATTTTCTTGCATTTTGTTTTCTTACTCATTTACTTTCCTTTTTGATCTGATTTTTCTTGTGCAGCAAGATAACTCTATAAATGTTTACACATTGAATCTAACATATATTTTAGCATGTATAACATATATTGGATTGCTTGTCATCTAGAGGAGATAGTGGGGAGAAGGAAGGGAAAATCTGAAACAAAAGGCTATGCAAGGGTCAATGTTGAAAAATTATCATGCATATGTTTTGAAAATAACAGGCTTAAAAAAACTCCTTGATTTAAGGTCCACTATGATCCCTGCATCATGTTCACCCAAATTTCTGGGCAATTATACTACACATATTTTACTTAAATCAACCCCTCTAGCTCTAAAATTCTGCTATTCTGATTCCTTCAACAAATGGTAAGAGAGACAGAGATAGATTCAGAAAAAGAAGAGGAAGAGCAGGAGAAAGAAGAGGAGGAGGGAAAAGAGAAGGAAGGAGAGACAGATTATATATAATAATAAGTAATATGATTAAAAGATCCTACTACATTTAGTTGTATATGGGCATTTAGCATGCTTTGTTTATGAATTATTATGATTGCCCTTTTTGTGAAGTTTTTTTTTCTTGATCATATATCTTTGAATCACAACGAATAAAATTCCCCCTCCCAATTCTTTTCCATGGATTGTCTTACCTTGAAACAGAAAAAGAAGTTGATTAAAATATGAATGGACTGTATAACTCTTAAGTTCCTTTTATCTCTGATGTTTAATGATTCTGAGACCCCTTTGTTCCTGGAGAGAAATGTGAGGAACCTCAGTACAGGAGTGTGTGTCTCATCTTTTTTATCTTACTCCTGAAAAGCTCCAGGAGTTGTAAAATTTGAGTTGTATTGAGATTTCAGAAGTATAAAAAGCAAGACTTAGTCTTTATAGTTTCTCCTTGATTTAGATGGTAACATTGAAGAATTCACCTGCTGGGTGTAAAAGCTGGTGGAAGTTTGACTGCTTAAATTGTGCCTGAATGAAGTTTAAACATACATACACACACACACACACACACACACACACACACACCAATAAGCACAAAGAAGACCATAGCTGTTTTGTTGTGAAAGATTTTTTTCCCTTTGTGGTTATGCCTATGTGAGCTCTTAACTATTCATGTTTCCATTGATCTTTGCAATGCTCAAGAGAGCTAGCCTATCAGATCAAATGTGAAAAGCTGGAAGGGGATTTATAAAAATTTCTAAAGCATGAGCAATAAGGAAAATTGTCATGACTTTACTTTTCTGGAGTTATTTGTAGTTATTTACTATTCAGCGGCATTTAAATACTTAAGTCAAAATTAGATCCAGGGTATATAAAATTGTTCCCTTTCCATTTATTGCTTTTTATTTTCTTTTTGTTCCTAGAAATTGCACAGGAATATATAGTATTATAGTAATGTCTCTTTGATGCTTTCTTATGATTATATTCATTGAATAAAGTCCAACACATAGATTCTGAACTCTATAAATGGCAGTTTTGTAAAGTGTTTTACACATCACTGCTTCCTCTTTGTTGGGAGACCTTGTGGACTTCTGGGATCTTATCTGTTACATATGGCCCTTTAAGAACAGATTCATTATTACTGTTCTGTAAGAAATGACCAACAGGATGATTTCAGAAAGGCCTGGAGAGACTTACACGAACTGATGCTGAGTGAAATGAGCAGGACCAGGAGATCATTATATACTTCAACAACAATACTATATGATGACCAGTTCTGATGGACCAGGCCATCCTCACCAATGAGATCAACCAAATCATTTCCAAAGGAGCAGTAATGAACTGAACCAGCTATGCCCAGAAAAAGAACTCTGGGAGATGACTAAAAACCATTACATTGAATTCCCAATCCCTATATTTATGCACACCCTCATTTTTGATTTCCTTCACAAGCTAATTGTACAATATTTCAGAGTCTGATTCTTTTTGTACAGCAAAATAATGTTTTGGTCATGTATACTTATTGTGTATCTAATTTATATTTTAATATATTTAACATCTACTGGTCATCCTGCCATCTAGGGGAGGGGGTGGGGGGGGTAAGAGGTGAAAAATTGGAACAAGAGGTTTGGCAATTGTTAATGCTGTAAAGTTACCCATGCATATATCCTGTAAATAAAAGGCTATTAAATTAAAAAAAAAAATAAAAAAAGAGTTATACCAAAAAAAAAAAAAAGAACAGATTCATAAAATTATCATAAAACCACAAAGTGAATTGTAATTCATTTTTATTTTATTTGAGATTTATTCATTTTTACCTTTATAAATTTATTTATTCAAAACTTAAATACAAAATAGGAATAGAAAAAAATTGTGTGCACAGAACAGAAAGGAATCGAGATGTGAAACAATGAATTTCCTTTTCTCAAAAGTATATGTAATTAATACTACACATTGTATTCACAACTGTCCATTTTTTTCTTTGCTTCTGTATAGTTTTCTTTTTGTTCTCTGCTCTGCACTTTCAACTTTATTCTTCTTTCCCCCCCTTTCCTCTCCCTTTCCCCAAGCAGGCTATAGTTAAGCATAGATACAACACACACACACACACACACACACACACACACAAGCATAGGTGTGTGTGTGTGTGTGTGTGTGTATACACACATAAAGTCTTTAATTTTCTAAATTCACCTCATTTTTTATACCACAGCAATGTTTTTTTCTTTTCTTTTTTTATTATAACTTTTTATTTACAAGATATATGCATAGGTAATTTTTCAGCACTGACAATTGCAAAACCTTCTGTTCCAATTTTTTCCCTCCTTTCCCCTACTCCCTCCCCCAGATGGCAAGTAGACTAATACATGTTAAATATGTTAAATATAATATAAGTATACATATCCATACAGTTATTTTGCTGCACAAGAAGAATTGAACTTTGAAATAAGGTAAAATTAACGTGAGAAGGAAATAAAAAATGCAAGCAGATAAAAACAGAGGGATTGGAAATGATATGTTGTGGTTCACACTCAATTCCCATAATTTTTTCGCTGGGTGTAACTGGTTCTATTCATTATTGAACAAATGGAATTGATCTGATTCATCTCATTGATCAAGAGAGCCACGTTCATCAGAATCGATCATCAAATGGTATTGTTGTTGAAGTGTGTAATGATCTTCTAGCTCTGCTCATTTTACTTAGCATCAGTTCATGTAAGTCTTTCCAGACTTTCTGAAGTATTCCTGCTGGTCATTTCTTACAGAACAATAATGTCCCATAACATTCATATACCACCATTTTCAGTTGCCATTTTCCATTTGATGGGCATCCATTCAGTTTCCAGTTTCTAGCCACTACAAAAAGGGCTGCCACAAACATTTTTGCACATATAGGTCCCTTACCCTTTTTAAAGATCTCTTTGTGATATAAGCCCAGTAGTAACACTGCTGGATCAAAGGGTATGCACAATTTGATAATTTTTTGAGCATTGTTCTAAATTGCTCTCCAGAATGGCTGGATGTATTCACAATTCCACCAACAATGTATCAGTGTCCCAGTTTTCCCATATCCCCTCCAATATTCCATATTATCTTTCCCTGTCATTCCAGCCAGTCTGAGAGGAGTGTAGTAGTATCTCATAGTTGTCTCAATTTGCATTTTTCTGATTAATAATGATGGAGCATCTTTTCATATGGTTAGCAATAGTTTCAGTTTCTTCATCTGAAAATTGTTTGTTCGTATCCTTTGGCCATTTATCAATTGGAGAATGGTATGATTTCTTATATATATTTGGAAATGAGGCCTATATCAGAACCTGTAAAAATGTTTTCCCAGTTTATTGTTTCTCTTCTAATCTTGTCTGACCACAGCAATATTTCACCCTTGTATACTATCTACTTATTTTAAACAGTCTAAAACAATATTGATTAATATGACTGTCTACAGTGACCCTGTTTTTCTCTTTTGACTGACATTTTTAACATCTTTTTTTTAATATTCAATATTTTCAAACAGTTACATGTAAAACATTGATGCTGTTGCTACAATTAGGGTTAAGTGACTAGTCTAGGATCACATAGCTAGGTAAACATTAAGTGTCTTAGGCTGGATTTGAATTCAGGTTCTTCTGACTTCAGGGGCAGTGCTTTATTCACTGTGCAATCTAGCTGCTCCTGATTGAATCTATTTTAACTTTGACTTCAATGGTTACTATCCTTCTTTTTGTCCTCTAATAAATGCTACTCCTGATAATTATTATTATGCTTTTGTGTATCTCTTGTTTCCTATCCCTACTGATTCCTCTACTTTACTTCTATGGGCTATGTTATCTGGTTATTATTTAACCTACTCCCTCTTCAAGGACCCCTTCCTTTATGTTGTTCCTCCATCCCTTCCTTCTACCTTTATTCCTTCTTTTTATACTGTTTCCATTAATCTTTTCACACATATATCTCTTATTCTATTCCCTCCACTTATTTCTTTAATACATCCCAAATATGGGTAGTATTCCAGAGCTTCCAGCCTTCTCTTCCATCTAATTCCTCTGTATCGGTTTTGATTCTCACACCTTATTATAATCTACTTGCTCTTTTGTACCTTTACCTACATGAATTTGCTTTTTAGAATCATATCATACTTACCACTACCCCAATCTTTCTCTCAAACTATCCATTTACTAATGACAATTTCAGGCCCAGAGTTTATTTATGTTTGTTCTCTTTGAGTTTCTTGAAATTAATCTTTGATATTTACATGATATTTATCTTGGATTTTACATGTCAAAAATTTTGTTAAGATCATTTTGAAACAAAATCCTTTAAAGAATGATAATTTGCTATTTTTTTTTTCTTCATTCCAGATTAGGATTAATTTTGCTGGGTATGATGTTTTCATTTAGAACTGCAGTTCTTTTGCTCTTCTATAGGTAGTGTTAAAAGACCAGTGTTGTTTTAATGCAATGGCTGCTAGTTAATGTTTGAATTTTGTTTTTCTTCTTGCTCATAATATTTTCAGTTTGGTCTGGGGATTTAGGAATTTAGCTATGATGCTCTTATAGAATTTCCTTGTAACATCTCTTTCAGGTAGTGATTAGTGTTTGTTTGTTTTTTTAATCTCTATTTTTCCCTCTAGTTTTTAATATTTCAGGATAATTTTTAAAATTATTTGTTGTATTATTGTATCAAGATTTTTTTTATTGTAGCTTTGGGGTAGTCTGATTATTGTTTTCTCGATCTGTTTTCCACATCGTTTTTTTCTTATAAAAAACAATCTCTTCTATTTTTTCATTCTTTATATTTTGCTTTATTAATTTTTAGACTCACAAATTTGCTGGTTTTCCATTGCCCAAATCTATTTTTAAGGAGTCATTTGTCTTTGTAACTTTCACTGGAAAAGATGTATTACATTTCTGGGTCACAGATTTCTTATCTATAAAAAGAGTGAGATTCATAACAGCAATCATTCATTTATCACTTTAAGGCTTACAAAACACTTTGTATGTATTGAACTAATAACAAAACTATGAGTTGGTTTTATGAAAAAGACAAACAAAATATGTACATCTTTAGTTAATTTGATTAGAAAAAAGAATGAAGAAAATAAAATTGTTAGTATGAAAAAAAGGGTGAACTTTTCCATTAATGAAGAGGAAATTAGAGCACTAATTTGGAGCTATTTTGTCCGACTGTATGTCAATAAATCTGATTAATCCAGAAGAAATGGATAAATCCTTTAAGAAATAGAGATTGCCCTGATTAACAGAAGAGGAAAAAATTACTTAAATAGTCCCATTTTAAAAAAAGAAATTGAACAAGCTTTTAATCAACTGCCTAAAAAAAAAAAATCTCCAGGGCCATATGCATTTACATGTGACTTCTACCAAACATTTGAAGATTGAAGTTTCAATTTAAATTTAATTTCAATACTATGTAAACTAGAAAGTATAGAAATAAAAGAACTTTTCCTTAAAATGATCAGTAGCATCTATTTAAAACTATTAGCAGGCATTATATGCAATGGGGACAAACTAGAACCATTCCCAATATGATGAAGGGTGAAATAAGGTCGCCCACTATTGCATTACTATTCAATATTGCATTAGAAATGTATAGGTTTAGCAATAAGAGAAAAAAAAAGAATTTAAAGGAATGAGAGAAGGTAAGGAGGAAACCAAATTATCACTTTTTGCAGAAGATATGATAGGCATACTTGGAGAATCTTAGAGAATCAACTGAAAAACTACTAGAAGCAATTCACGACTTTAGCAAAGTTGCAGAATACAAAATAAATCCATTGCCTTTCCTTATGCTATCTTGATTCTGTTCAATCATTTTTCTTCTTTATCATTTAAGTTTCTCCCCTATAAGTTAGCCATAACTTGAGAACTAGAAATAAGGGGATTAGAACTAGAGACTGGGGTAAGAAACCTGGAGTGGAAAAAAAAAAGGAATACTAAATAAATAAAATAGCTGACTGTAAAAAAGGACTGCTGATTTTTTTTAATTGTTGGTTTTTTTATTATTATTATAGTAACTTTTTATTGACAGAAGCCATGCCAGGGTAATTTTTTTTTACACCATTTTCCCTTGCATTCACTTCTGTTCCGATTTTTCCCTCCCACCCTCCACCCCCTCCCCTAGATGGCAAGCAGTCCTATATATGTTGAATATGTCCTAGTATATCCTAGATACAATGTATGTGTGCAGATCCAAACAGTTTTCTTGTTGCACAGGGAGAATTGGATTCAGAAGGTAAAAATAACCTGGGAAGAAAAACAAAAATGCAAACAGTTTACATTTATTTCCCAGTGTTTTTTCTTTGGGTGTAGCTGCTTCTGTTCATCATTGATCAATTGAAACTGAATTAGGTCTCTTTGTCAAAGAAATCCACTTCCATCAGATTACATCTTCATACAGTATCGTTGTTGATATATATAATGATCTCTTGATTCTCCTCATTTCACTTAGCATCAGTTCATGTAATTCTCTCCAAGCCTCTCTGTATTCATCCTACTAGTAAGGACTGCTGAATTAATAGACACAGTGTTATAACCCTCAATGATAGCTTTAGTAGCTAAATAAAATAAGCTTTCCTCAATTTTATTTCTATTTATTCACAATTTGCTCAGCCTAAGAAGAAGAAACAAATGGCATGCATAGAACTTAAACTTGATATGAAAAAATCAGGTTTAAATGTATTGGTAGATCCTGATTTCTGATATGAAGTTCATAATTTTCATCTGATCATTTGAATGTATGAATCTCTTGGTGTCTCCAGTAGAAAGTCAAATGCTTTTAAGAGAGAGATGGGTGATAGGAATAGGCATTGTTCCTTATTCAGAGCCTAGCAAAGTGTTCTTAATAAACAATTTATGTATTAGATAAAGTTGGCATTATTCTTTTGCTATAAAATTATGAAGGGATAAAATGGTTTTATAAATTTGGAGCCCTGTCATTTAAAGTTTCTTTGGCAAATTCATTTTTAAAAAGATCATTATTATTCACTACAGAGGGTTTAAAATCAGGTAGAAATGCTGCTTGTTTTATACTGACCAAAGACACATTAAATTAATTTTTCAATGCAAAAGGCTTACTTGCTATTTTCAGTTAGCCTCAAACAGCACAAGGTTTGTCTTTACTTCTGCTGAATGACTTTTGGCTTCACTGGAATGGTTATATAAGAAGTGGCGTTATTATTCATATAGCAGCAGAACGACACATCTCATTTCTTTCTAGATTCCCTGTTATGCTAGACTGTAAGTTCTTTCTCTTTGCAGTAAGGAATGCCTTCTGTCGTAATTTTTTATTAGACCTGGTAATATCTTTGATGCCATCTGTATGTCCAAGAATGCAAATGAGGAGATTATAAAGCATATCCAGGTTTAAATTAGATTAAATCTACCCATAATTTTATCCCAAGATGATTTTCTGCCTTGAGTGAAATTAATTCTTAAAGCATTATATGCTTTAAAAATTCCACCTAGCATTTTAAGGTGTATCTCCTGAATGAATGGCATTATTTATATAAACCATAGTTGCTAAGATGCTAAAATTCTTAGCCTTTTAAACCCCTTACCCTCCCTCTCCACCTCCACCAATACATGTAAAAACGTTCAAATCAGAGTATGTTTTAAGAATTTTCTATATTGCAGGCATACCTTAGTAATACCAACAAAACAAAAAGATAGTTCCTTACCACAAAGAGCTTAAATTCTAATTGGGAAAGCCAAAACACAAAGTGACCTGGGAAACTAGAGGCAAAGGGGAAGGGAAAGTATGAAGAGAAGACCTGGTGGTGAAGTTTGGATTGGAAGAGGAGTCATTTTTGCTATTCTGAACTGTTCCTCAATATGGAGATTCTCAGAAGAATTGAATAAAGGGAAATAAAGGAAATTAAATAAAGGGCCACAGGAGAAAATGCATGATCATAAGTGAGAAAGTCATAAGATCTTAATGAATTCTCAAGTTGAGAAAGCTGTGAGATGTGCTATAGTAAAGTCCAAAGAATTAGAAGCACAGTGGGAAGAACTTTAACTCAAACTTTGGAGCAATTCAGTCACTAGTCACATTTGTCTTGAGCCATAAGGAAAAGAAAGTGATACCTTCATAGCCATATTCTTCTAATTTGTCTTAATCAGTTATGGCAGCTAGGTGGCTTAGTAGAGGGAGTGCTAGACTGGAGTGTGGAAGACTCATCTTCCTGAATTTAAATTCAAAATTGGTCTCCAACATATCTATGCGGTGTGAACCTGGTCAAGTCCCTTAATCCTTTTTGACTCAGTTCCTCATCTGTAAAATAAACCAGAGGAGGAAAGGGTAAATCATTCCATTATCTTTGCAAGAAAACCTTAATTGGGGTCATAAAGACTCAGACATGATTTGAAAAAAAAAAACACTGAAGAATATTATAATTGTATGTAATAAGCATTATTATAAATATATTATACATTTATATATACATTAGTATGCATATATATATATATACATATATACATATATTAGTATAAACATATAATCTTTGATTCTACAACAATCCACAGAACATGGAAAATGAGGAGCATGGGCTGCATCTCAAAGATTAATCTTCTATTAATCAAATGCTTTTAAATTAAATTAATTGATTAAGAGAGGGGTTCTCAAACTTTTTAAATAGGGGCCCAGTTCACTGTCCCTCAGACTATTGGAGGGCCAGACTATAGTAAAAACAAAAACTATGAACAAATTCCTATGCATGTGGCACATATCTTATTTTGAAGTGAAGAAACAAAACGGGAACAAATACAATATATTTTTTTTTTAATAGCCTTTTATTTACAGGATATATACATGGGTAACTTTACAGCATTAACAATTGCCAAACCTCTTGTTCCAATTTTTCACCTCTTACCCCCCTACCCCCTCCCCTAAATGGCAGGATGACCAGTAGATGTTAAATATATTAAAATATAACTTAGATACACAATAAGTATACATGACCAAAACATTATTTTGCTGTACAAAAAGAATCAGACTCTGAAATATTGTACAATTAGCTTGTGAAGGAAATCAAAAATGCATGTGTGCATAAATATAGGGATTGGGAATTCAATGTAATGGTTTTTAGTCATCTCCCAGAGTTCTTTCTCTGGGCGTAGCTAGTTCAGTTCATTACTGCTCCATTAGAAATGATTTGGTTGATCTCGTTGCTGAGGATGGCCTGATCCATCAGAACTGGTCATCATCTAGTATTGTTGTTGAAGTATATAATGATCTCCTGGTCCTGCTCATTTCACTCAGCATCAGTTCGTGTAAGTCTCTCCAGGCCTTTCTGAAATCATCCTGTTGGTCATTTCTTACAGAACAGTAATATTCCATAATTTTCATATACCACAATTTATTCAGCCATTCTCCAACTGATGGACATCCATTCAGTTTCCAGTTTCTAGCCACTACAAAAAGGGCTGCCACAAACATTCGTGCACATACAGGTCCCTTTCCCTTCTTTATAATCTCTTTGGGATATAATCCCAGTAGTAACACTGCTGGATCAAAGGGTATGCACAGTTTGATAACTTTTTGAGCATAGTTCCAAACTACTCTCCAAAATGGTTGGATTCGTTCACAACTCCACCAACAATGAATCAATGTCCCAGTTTTCCCACATCCCCTCCAACAATCATCATTATTTTTTCCTGTCATCTTAGCCAATCTGACAGGTGTGTAGTGGTATCTTAGAGTTGTCTTAATTTGCATTTCTCTGATTAATAATGACTTGGAGCATCTTTTCATATGACTAGAAATAGTTTCAATTTCTTCATCTGAGAATTGTCTGTTCATATCCTTTGACCATTTTTCAATTGGAGAATGGCTTGATTTTTTATAAATTAGAGTTAATTCTCTATATATTTTGGAAATGAGGCCTTTATCAGAACCTTTGACTGTAAAAATATTTTCCCAGTTTATTGCTTCCCTTCTAATCTTGTCTGCATTAGTTTTGTTTGTACAAAAACTTTTCAGTTTGGTATAATCGAAATTTTCTATTTTGTGATCAGTAATGATCTCTAGTTCTTCTTTGGTCATAAAGACCTTCCCCTTCCACAGGTCTGAGAGGTAAACTATCCTATGTTCCTCTAATTTATTAATAATTTCATTCTTTATGCCTAGGTCATGAACCCATTTTGACCTTATCTTGGTGTACGGCGTTAAGTATGGATCAATGCCTAGTTTCTGCCATATTAGTTTCCAATTTTCCCAGCAATTTTTATCAAACAGTAAGTTCTTATCCCAAAAGCTGGGATCTTTGGGTTTGTCAAAGACTAGGTTGCTATATTTGTTGACTGTTTTATCCCTTGAACCTAATCTATTCCACTGATCAACTAATCTATTCCTTAGCCAATACCAAATAGTTTTGGTAACTGCTGCTCTATAATATAATTTTAGATCTGGTACAGCTAAGCCACCATCATTTGATTTTTTTTTCATTAATTCCCTTGAAATTCTTGACCTTTTGTTTTTCCATATGAACTTTGTTGTTATTTTTTCTAGGTCATTAAAATAGTTTTTTGGGAGTCTGATTGGTATAGCGCTAAATAAATAGATTAGTTTAGGTAATATTGTCATCTTTATTATATTTGCTCGCCCTATCCAAGAGCATTTAATATTTTTCCAATTGGTTAGATCAGACTTAATTTGTGTGAAAAGTGGTCTGTAATTTTGCTCAGAACAAATACAATATTTAAAATGAAGTAAAGTTAAATCAACAAACTTATCAGTATTTCAATGGGAACTATTTGTCACTGCCTAGTCATGATAAGTGATGCAAGTGTGCATCCATTAGTTTTGATCTGGTTGGAGATTTCAAATGTTTCATTTTAGAAAAAGTCTGTTCACAGACATAAATGCTGCCAAAGTTGGTTGTCATTTTGAGTGCATGGTTCCTGAGATGAGGATATGTCTCAGAGGGGAGAGATTCATAGAAATTATGAAGGCTGCTTGACTTGAATGCGTCTTTCAGAGAGTCACAATTCTGCAGTTCAGCCAGTTCCATTTGGTAAATTGTATCCACATTTTCAATGTCAATATAAAATGGGTTACAGAAAAGCTGTATGCCCTGTTCATGGAGATGAAGTTCTTTAAATCTAAATTGGAACTCTTTTTTGCAATTTTTCCAGTGAATCTACACATGTTTTGTTTGGAAATGCAATCAGCGGTTTTTCCGCTAACAGATTATGAGTTGTGGGGAGATGGCAGAAGTTTTCCTCCTTCACTTGTTTGATGAGGAGGCCTAATTGTACTTCAAATGCTTTGACATGTGATTGCATATCACAGATGAGCTTCCCCTTTCCTTGAAGTTGCATATTGAAATTGTAGAGTAGCTCTGTTACATCTGTAAGAAAGGCAAGGGGCCATTTCCATTCTGCATCATTGAGCTCTGGTACTTTGTTTTTTGAAAGCAGAAAAGTTGTAATCTGTGGAAGTAAATCATAGAAATGTTTCAAAACTCTCCCTTGACTCAGCCAATAGACTTCTGTGTAATGAACATCTTCATACTCAACATTTAGCTCAGACAGAAATTCCTGAAATTGTCTGTGATTTAGTGCATTAGCTCTAATGAAGTTAACACAAGATACCACAATTTTCATAACAGAGTCCCACTTCAGTGATTTACTACACAGCGCTTGTTGGCGGATGAGGCAGCATATGGCTATTGGATAAGAATGGTTATGTTTGTCCATCTCTTGGTTAATGCAAGCAATTACTCCTTTCTTAGACCCCACCATGCTAAGAGCACCATCAGTTGTCACGTTGGCTAATTTAGCCCAGTTCAGCTCCAAACTTCATAGTTGGGCAAACCTTTTCATAGATATCCTCTCCTGTAGTTGTTCCTTTCATGCTTTGCAGTGCACCAAGCTCTTCTATGACTTCAAAATAATCATTTGTCCCACAAATAAAAATTAGAAGTTGTGCAGAATCATGAACATCATTGCTTTTGTCAAGTGCCAAGGAAAAATATGAATTTTTTTATGGAATTTTGCAAATGCTGATGCAGATTGTCTCCCATTTCTTCAATCCTCTGTGTAATTGTAGGTCCTGAAAGACTCACTGCACTAAATAAATCAGCCTTCTCCAGACACATCTCTTTGGCAACAGAAAGAAGGCATTCTTTAATAAATTCTTCCTCCACAAATGGTCTGCCAGTGCATGCTATTAGCTTGGCAACTTGAAAACTTGCTTGCAGTGATGAAATATTTAGCTGCTTCTGCTTTACAAAAGCATTTTGCTGAGTTGTCAATGTATTTTTAAGTTTTAATATTTTATCTTTTCTCACTTCTCCAACTAAACAATCATATTTATCTTTATGTTGAGTTTCATAATGTTGATGCAAATTATATTCTTTGAACACAGACACTATATTCTGGTATATCAGACATACAGCTCTTTCCTTGTACTGCATGAAAAAGTAATCATAAGTCCACTGTTCTCTGAATATCCTAGCCTCTGAGTCAATTTTTCTTTTTCTTGACATCATTATTTCCTAGGGATTCCAAATTGGTATTAGTAAAATACATACATACATATATATATATATATATATATATATAAATATCCTAGCCTCTTGCTACAAAAACAATATACCAGCAATAACTTTGCCCACACAGAGACATACAGCCCGAAATGCCCAACTTCCTCCAAGCTGCCTCTGCACTGTGATGCCACTGTGTCCCGCACTCTCTCTCCCACTCTTCGCACTCCTGCTTCTGACCTTCACTGCTGCAGTGAATTCCCCCTGCAGCAGCCGTGACATGTGCGGCATGCACTGTACATCCTCTGTGCCTGTTTGTTGTGGTGGCTACTGTTACTGTACAAGGCTGTAGGCCATCAGTTCTCTGTTTTCTGCTCCCTTCCCCATACCACACATCCCAGCCTGGGAACTCACCTCACCTTGGTTTTGCCTCATACTCTGTCTCTGACTTCTCAACACAGTGCCGGAACTGTGTGTTGCTAACTCAAGTTTATGTCAAATGTCACTTCCAGTCTGATTTTGCCATTACCTGGTGGGTGGCATAAATGTCCCCAGTGGGTCGCATCTGGCCTACGGGCCATAGTTTCAGAACCCCTGGATTAAGACAACTGAAACTACCCTTCTATTATTTCTAAAACTTGTCTAAAGAGGCATTTTTTGTTTTTCTATTTGTCCAAATTGGTGCTTTCACCAATATGAGGAATTCTGTATACAGCTAGAGATTAGTAAATCATCCATTATTAATTATCATACAGAAGAAGATCCTGAAAGATCAGATTATTATAGATTTTAATCTAAAAGGTACTACAGGCCTGAAGTGTTTAAATTTTTGTATCATGTACCTCTTTGATGCTCTGGGTAAGTATATGGCTTTTCTCTCAGAATGATATTTTTAAATGTAGAGAGTAAAATTCAAAGGATTACAAAGGAAGACAATTATGTTAAAATACAATTATGGATATGTGTGTATGCATTTATGCATATAGGTGTTCATAGCTATCAGAAAAAGATGCCTTAGACGTCATTATGTTCAAATTCTTTATTGCACACATCAGGAAACTAAACTCATGAAAATTCAGAGGCATGTTATAGATAACATAGCTATTATTAATAAAGTAAATTCTTTAGCCTAGATCTTCTTGACTCTAAGACAAAACTTTTATTCATATTACTCATGATGCCTCCTTTGTTTCAACATGGCAATGAACACTTTAATTAAAATCTGTGTATAATATTTTAACAATAAGACTTGATATACTTCCTGTTCTACCACTTCCACCCCAACATTCAGCTAAGTTGCACTGGACCAGTAGAAGGAGAACTGAATTTGGCACCACATACCTTTGGTTCAAAGCCTGGCTCACACTGCTTGTGACATATAGAAGAAGATATTTAACCTCTTTAGGTCTCAGTTTCTTGATCTAAAAAATGATAAGATTGGGATAGATGGATTTTAAGGCTCCTTCTAGCTCTAAACCTATAATCTTATGATTTTTAAGATCCTAAATTCCATATGAAATTATGAAAAATAAAAAAAAGGGAGTTGACAGCTCATGATCCCCATTAAAACATCTTAGTCTCTGAGTCAAGGACTACCTTTTTCAGTTGTATTCTATGACAATTTAGAATAAACTTCAACAAATTATCATAGGAACCTGAGTAGGGACCATAAATTGCCACACAGCTGGCAATTAATGCTATCTCCAAAATAATCCAGCAGCAATCAATAACTATTAGTTGTCAACATGATCTAATTTCACTTCTCAAAAGTTGTTTGAAAAGTATGTGTCTTCTTACTATGTTGATGGCAACTAACCTTACACAGATTAATGTATTTACAAGTCAAGATTTTCATGGAAATGCATTAGTTGCTGTAGCAAATACAAATATACTAGAAACATTTGTTATTTAATAAGGTATTTCAGTCTATTAAGGTTTGTCTTAGTTAATATCTTCTTCCAATGACATCAACTAATTGCATTTTGAAAAGCTATACCATATCTTTCTTAAAAACCATGTCTAGTAGGCCACTCCATATTGTGCACATATTAGTCCTTGAATTAAAGAATATTTCTTGAGCATATTCTGATAATATGCTTTCCAGACATCTGTGAATGTGTTTCTATCCCCTCACCTATGGAATGTGAAAAGAAATAA
Organism: Sarcophilus harrisii; assembly: GCF_902635505.1. Lineage (NCBI taxonomy): Eukaryota > Metazoa > Chordata > Mammalia > Dasyuromorphia > Dasyuridae > Sarcophilus > Sarcophilus harrisii. The sequence goes on from NC_045428.1 coordinate 479,312,341, forward strand.
CTTGTACTGTTATTATTTAATCATGAATCACACAATTCTGTCACCCAAAATACATAACTCTTTATCGTGGTGTCCCATTTTCGGTTTTCACCATTTCCCATCTGTTTCTGTCCCTTTACAAAAACACATTCAAGTTGGTATCTAATAAATTTATTTTGTTTTTGTCACATCTCTTTAAAAAAATAGTCAAGATTCTTTTAAAGACAATCCATTACATTGGAAAGTAGTTTCAGAAGCATTATGGTAGAGATTCACTGTGAAAGAAAATCACTGGTATAAGGGTGATATATTGTATGTTGAAGATCCTTTGGTCTTTCTAAATTATGTACACTGTCTAGAGAAAGTTATTCTTTTAGAAAAGGGTAATTAAACACAATAAGTTTCCATAGTATTAGTTACAGTCACTGAAGTTTAAAAGTAAGAAGTTTTCCTCTGATTTGGTATTTGAAATGATAGTACATAAATATTTAAATCATTACTGCAACTGTAAAATTCATTAAGATATTGCCTTTGTTATTAAATTATTATTTATTATTTGAATTTCATGGATGAGAGATATCATAAAATAGTGGAAAAAGAAATGGTCATAGTTGCACTAAAGCAGATGTGTTCATGTCTTGCCCTTATTACTTACTAGCTGAATGACTCATAATAAATTGCTTAACCTTTTACTAGGTTGCACAGCTCTTTAAAACTATGAATGACAGAGTTGGAACCATCTGCATTGATAATTTCCCAACTGAGAGCTCCCTACACCAATAAACAATAGGTTTAAATAAAAATAATTATAGATTTGGACCTTTTTGACTGCATAATTCTTCATTTAAAAAGACTTTTATTTGAAAAGCAAAAAGGCAATCATTTGACAAAATTAAAACATTTTGAAAAAGTATGGAAACTATATGCTCTTTTACAAATTATTTCATTCTAAAACTCTTATATTATTAATAAATATCAGTTTGCTAAAGAATAAATTAAACCATTTTGAGAAAGATAAAAACAAGGCTATTTTGTTTTGTGTTTTTCCTAAACAAAAATTTAACTGACTTAATCATTAATAACTAGAAATTAATTTTGTCAACTTATTTCCCAAAAGTCATTAAAAAAGTCAGAAAAATTCAATTGAATTTTACCACTATAAAAATAGGAAGTTTATATTCACCACAGAATAATTTAATTCAATAAATTCTTATTAACTTGCCACTAAATGCAAAGCAATGGAAGGGGTTTCTTGGATTATAAAGGTAAAAGACCTATAACTCAGTGAACTCATATTTTGTTGGTTAGGGAAAAAGAGTGGAAGCAGGGAAGTAGTAGACACACTTTAACTTTTGTATAACAGCCACAACATGTAAGATAGTATTGCATACTAAATTGTGTTTGATTTGAAGGAAAAGGCACAAATTTAAATCCTGTCTTTAGTACTTACTACTTAACGCTATTATGGGTAAATTACTTATTTTTCTCATCTCAATTTCATCTATTAAAAAAATAATACAAACACCTGAATTGTCTACCATATTGTGTTATTTACATATTATATCACCATGTATGTTAAGTTATGCCATACACATACATACACGCAGAAATATACATAAATATATGCTTTTGTATGTATATGTGTGTATGTGTTCTACTAGCTAGATATGTGAACATATTCTGATCCATAATGGTGCTGATCCATAGATAACTCTCTAATGGTTACTGTAGGTAAAAGGTACTCATCCAGTTCACTAAAATATTCATGAGTCTTGAGAAAAGTATTTAATTTTTATTAGTTAACTAATGAACATATAATGTTCAAAGCAAAGTTATTTGATGAAGTAGCACAGTAAGAAAAGTACAAATAAAACATTTTTTTTGCATAAACCTAGAGTACATACTTGTCCAAATACATATAACATCAGTGGAAAGAGTGGACAATAAGGAACACATTTGAAGAGAATCATATGTTGGGATATTTCATATTATCAAACAAACAAGAAATACATGTAGCTAGGGCATATATATAGAAGAAAAAATAAAGGGAATATGGATGTCAGTCTAACATTTCTCCTCTCCCACAATTTCCTTTGGAACCTCCCAAACACTGAACCATCTCTGGCAATGCGTGTGTCAATCTCATTATCAATGTGGACATTCCTGAAAAGTATCTACCAAGGTAAGAAAAGTTATCCACAGCATTCAAAACTTCTCCACTTACTGTAAATGATGATTCACATATGGATACTTTGGTGCTGGCTGATGGAGTACCTGTGTTTTCTTGGTGTTACTTGTTAAGCTAAAGTTAGCACAAGCAGCAAAAAATCTACCCATACTTTGTTATCTCTCAGCTTTGGAGGCTGCATTGAGTGCACAATCATTAACAAACAAATAGGATACATTTCTATTTTAGACTTGGCTTGTAGTCTTTACAAGTTAAAGAATTCACCACCAGTGCTGTAACAGATTTTCATCCCATGTTTGTCCTCATTGAAGATATTTGACAACATGGCTAAAAACATCATTCTAAAAATCAGGGAAACAAGTACACAACTTTGTTTCACTCCATTGGTGACTGGGAAAGCTTAAGGACATTGTAAATTGTCCATAATTGCTACAAACATGCCATCATGAAATTTAGGTGCAATACCTTTGGGCAATCAAATTTTGACATAATTTTCCATAAGTCCTCATGTCTGACAGTTTCAAAGGTCTTGGTCAGATCTACAAATGTTATGTATAGACCTCTGTTTTGCTCCTAGTTTCTGGTTAAAATATAAACAAATTCCAGTCTGAATGAATCTTTATGTAGAGGGAAGGAACCCCTGTCCTTGGTCTCCTCCATTAGAATTTAGGAGAAGGCTATCAAGGAGATATCTAAATAGATTTAGTTTCCTGATGGCCAGATTGCTGGAGGCTGCTGAAACTCGTGATTAAACTACTTTCTGAGTAGAAAACTATGAAGACTTTTATCCCTCTTCCTTGTTAAATAAGTATCCACCAATTAAAATTGATTTCCACTTGTCAGGGGATTACCTTTCAGAAGTTATTTAAGGTATTTCAGGGTCTCTCTTAGCATTTTTTGTCATGTAGAGAAACTATTGACCATCAATTTATTAACTGCCAGATGGCCCAAATAATAAATTGATTATTAATTATCCAGAATTATCTAGAAACTGTTGTTATAGGTTAGGGCGTTTTCCCTTGCATCTATTTGTTGTGTAGTTTATGTTGAGTACATTATCTTTGCTGAACAATTCCTCCCATGGATCTTCTGGTTTATTTTCCAGGTTAATCATCTCTTCCATTTATATGAAACTTCTTTTGTTAACCACATATCAATATTTTACTGCATTTTCAAGCATTTGTGATGTAAAGACCAGAGCTGAATGGAAAATCTGATTTTCATATATAGGACTCAGGAGAAGCATTAAGGGGATAAACAGGAATATGATATCTTAAGGGACTTAATAAAGTTTATCTATTTACATTCCTACGTATCAGGATGATATTTGTAACTCATTAGAACTTTCTCATTCTTATGGCAGGTTGAAGGAGTATTATATAGACAGATGGGATGGTTATGAGTTGAAGAATAATATAATGAATAAATAATATAAAAAAGATGAAATTAAGGGGTGAGAGAAGAATTTACGGGGAGAAAGAAAAAGGGAGAAGTGGAATGGTGTAAGTTATCTGTAATAAAAAAAGAGAAGCAAGAAAAAGCTTTTACAGTGGAAAGGAAAAGAGGAAGAAGTGGATGAGTGAGTGAACTCTCATCAGAATTGACTAAAACAGGAAATAACAGCCACACTCAATATGGGTATAGAAATCCATCTTACTCTGCAGGAAAATAGGAGGAGAAAGGGATAAAGGAAGCAGGGAAGGTGATAAAAGAGAAGGGATATTTTGGGAGGGAGTGGTCAGTAGCAAAACATTTTTGAAAGTGGACAGGGTAAAAGAAAAGAGAGAATAGAGTAAATGGGGGAAATACACTTACAAATAGTAATTGTCAAAAGAATTTTGAAGTGACTATGGTAAGATATTTTTTCTCAGATATAGAGAGAACTGAGTCAAATCTATAAAAAATAAGAGCCATGCCCCAATTGATAAGTGATCAAAAGATATGATTTGTGCCCAAAGGGTTATAAATTCATGCATATCTCTTGATTTCACAACACCACTAGTAGGCTAGAATACCAAAATATTTTTTTTAAAAAGGAAAATTACATAAATGTATAAAAAATATTCATAGCAGTTTTCTTATCAGAGCAAAAAAAAAAAAGGGGGGGAATTGAAGGGATATCCATCAATAGGGAATGACTCAATAAACCATGGTATATGTTTGTGATGGAATATTATTGTTCTATGGGAAATGATGAGCAGGATGCTCTCAGGGAAAAAAAAATCAACAACCTGGAAAGTCTTCCATGAAATCAAGCAAAGTGAAATGTATTATATACAAAATAATAGCATTATTCTGGAATGACCAACTGTGAATGACTTTGCTGTTCTCTATAGTATAATTATCAATGACTACACTGAAGGACTTATGATCAACAATCCTATCCATACCAAGAAAAGGATTTGATTGTATCTATATACAGATTGAAGCATTATCTCTCTCTCTCTCTCTCTCTCTCTCTCTCTCTCTCTTTCTCTCTCTCTCTGTCTGTCTCTGTTTATTTGCCTATTTTGATCTCTTAGTTTTAGCCCTACGCGCCTGTTCTTTATTCCTCACTTTTTATTAGGCAATTTAAAAAATACTTTTTCTTTTACTGCTCCTAGATATAATAGAATAGTAATCATGAATGATATATAAAGTTGATTCCTGAGCATATCTGGACCTTTCCTATGGGTTGCCCATGTCAGATTTGGAGGCCACACACTAAGGCTATTCCTGTGAATAGTTGTTTTCCTTCATCCTTTATAAGTAGTAATGTAATTAAGATGTGTAAGATGACACTTCTCATCTGGACTCTCCTGAATTATGAACATCAATAGGGAATATCTACATTACTTGAACATAACATTAGATATAATTCATTATAGTGGCAAACACTTTTTATAAAGTATACCAGTCAGTTTTAAAGTTCATTGTATCTTAAGGTTCATTGAAGAAAATTTTATTTGTTGCTTAAAAAAAAAACAACTTGTATGATTTTTTAAAATTTATTTATTTAATAGCCTTTTATTTACAGGTTATATGTATGGGTAACTTTATAACATTTGCAATTGCCAAATCTCTTGTTCCAATTTTCCCCCTCTTTCCCCCCACCCCCTCCCCAGATGGCAGGATGACCACTACATGTTAAATATATTAAAATATAAATTAGATACACAATAAGTATATATGACCAAACCATTATTGTATGATCTTAACATCACATAGACAGCATCATTTTGAAAAGACTTCAAGATGATGTTTTTCTCTTCCAAGTAATCTTTTGTTGTTGTTGTTATTTCTGTTAATTTTCAATAAACAGTAAATACAGAGGAATGTCTCTGATCTTCTATAAAATACCATTGGTGAAAACCAGCAAGTTGCCTTCTCATATTTCATAGAAAATAGTATTTTAAGGACTCTATGAGTACTGATTCTATTATTTAAGATACATAGTGGCTTGATATACCAACAATCCTTTGTATTGATTGAGAACAAACCCAATCAGATGTGCAGCAATCTGTAGCTCTGAAGCGAAATTAGTTCATATTAGATTTAAAGCAGACCCTGAGCTATTCCAAGATTTATGGACCTTCAAGAGGCATCATTATCTTCAGAGACTCCCCTAACTATTGGCTATAGGACTATCCTTTTACATGATTTTTGAAAACATCCTCTTATGTTATTATCTCTGCTCAAGTCTTGAACTCTCTGGACTCATTATAACAATAAAAGATTTCTTGGTAGAGCAAAACATCATCTTGAAGTCTTTTCAAAATGACGCTGCCCACATGATGTTAAGATCATACAAGTTTCTTTTTTTTAAAGTATCTGATGAGTTTATCAAAGGGCTACAGCTCTGACCTGGAATTTCTTTTTCCCCTTGTTTCCTTGTTTTCCCACCCCCATTTTGAGAATAGACCTTCCTGCCTAAAATCTTTCCAATTTCTGTCTTTTATCCTTCCTTTATTTGAAAAGTCTTAATGTTTCATTCTTTCCAACTTTTTTTTTCTCTGCACAGATGAGAACATTGATTCACTGTTGCAGCTTATAAACTCCATCTCAGGCAACAAATGCATTTATAATTTATAATGTCAATACTATTTGGATTCTGGTTCATTCCAGATCTCCTTTTTTGGACGGGGAGTTTCTTCCATCTGAATGATACACTTTTTTGTTGTTGCCTGTTTCTTTGTTTAATACCTTCTTCCTATTTCTTCCATCTTCTTGCTTTTATTCCTTTTCACATGCTCCATGATCTACCTATACTTTCCAGCTTGCAGTTCCCCAAATGTGATACTCTTATCTTCTGTCTCTTTCTTTGTACTTATTGAACCCAATGTCTGGAATTTTCCATTGCTGCATCTGTTTTTCTTTCATGCCTGATCTCAAATCCTCTCTTCTAAAGGAGACTTCTTGGACTTCTCAGTTGTCATTCCATTCCCCTCTGAGATTATATTCTTTCTGCATTGTTTGTACCTTGTGTCTGTAATTATTTAGATGTCTATCTTAAAACCGATTTCATTATTTTCCCTAAAACACTTTCCCCTTTTATAAAGTTCTCTATTATTATCTAGTATATGACTATCCTTATTGTCCCCAGAATCACAATCAAGCTGCCATCCTTGAATTCTTACTCTCAAACCCCATATCTAATCTACCAAAGGTCTGTCAATTTCATTTTCATAAATTTTCTCTTATTCTCCTCTTTCTCTCCTATGATCCTGCTACTACCTAGTGCAGGTCTTTAACACCTCATACTAGAATTTCACAAGGTTTAACATTTCATAGTTTGTTCTGACCCTTATAAGTCTCTGTTCACTTCAATTTATTCTTCACTAAGCTGTGAAAGGTATCTTCCTAAAGCACAGGTCAGACCATGTCCCTTAACTTGTACTCAATAAAATAACATGCTTCCATATCACCTCCAGAATCAAATATAAAATCATCTTTGTTATTAAAAGCTCTTCATAGCCTGCACTATAATAAATTTCACAAGAGAAATCTGGACTTTTCTGTCATGCCTTCAAGTAAGGAATTCCACTTTCAGACAGATCTAATTTTTAGAATTTTGTTTGTTCTGTTATTTCTCTTTCTCTCTGTCTCTCTCATTCTCTCTCTCTCTCTCTCTCTCTCTCTCTCTCTCTCTCTCTCTCTCTTTTCTTCTCTTTGTTTCTCCCATCTCAAAACAATCTCCTCTTTTCAACTACTACAGATTTGGAATAACAGAATTAAGAAGATGTAGGTACATACCAAACAAACATATTTTATTAAATCATACAAACATTAAATGTAAACGTAATCAAGAGTACGGAAGCTGGAACCTATATAGTATTTGGTTAAGTTTATAATTGTCAGATTCATCTTCCATTCCCAATGTCATCTGAGGTTTCTATAAGCATGTGCATTCTATTATACTATACAAAAGCAGCTGATTAGTATGAAAATTGTGTGTAAGAAGAGGATACATGCATTTATTTCCTTTTAGAAAAAGCTATTATTGCACAGTTTGAAAATGGTGTTCACAGAGATGAGCCCTGAAGCTTGAGGATTTACCAGTTGGGAGTATGATATCACATAAACAACTGATATAAACTGAGAAAAGATTGGGAAGTAGCTGAGAGTTATAATAAAAATCTGTCTTGCCCCCTTTTTTTCCTCCTCCTATAATAAAAGTTCATAAGGAAGGTTTTATGAATTTTAGAGATATAGCTATATGGCTATATATAAGCTTATAGATATCTGATATCTGATAAAAATATCTATATCTGATAAAAATAAAGTATAATATAGTTTCTTTCCAATCCTGGGCATTATATTTTACGCATGTAAGACATTCTGAGAAGAAATTCATATACACAAAATGGTTATACTGCTTTACACTGTTTTGATTGATCATCTCATATTTTACCATGAATTCAATCAACAAATAGGTTGATGATTCTAAATCTTTATTTCCAGCCCTCCTTTCTTTTGTGGACTCCAATGCCATATTAACAACTGCCTTTTGAATATGTCAAATTATAGAGTCTATGGTCATGTGGTACTTTATCTTTCCAGAAAAGAACTCATTTTTAACCTCTCTCTCACATTTTCTCTTTGTAAATGTTCTCATTTATTTCAAGGACACCATAATTGTTGTAGTCACGTTGGTTCATAAACTCCATGTTTTCCTTGACTTCTTGCTCTCAATCCAAGCATCCAATTTGCTTATTATCTCATTTATTTCCTTATAATATCTTTAGTTTCTGTCCTTTCCTATTTATTTTCATAGCCAAATCTCAGGGTTGGCCTAATCCCTTCAGTCCTGCAATATTACAATACCATTAGTTCCCCTGCTTGAGTCTCTATACACTACAAACCATCTTCCCAAAATGATTTTCCCAAAACAGAGGATTCACAAGTGAATTCTACCAAACATTTAAAGAGCAATTAATTCCAATACTATGTAAACTATTTGAAAAAAAATAGGTGAGGAAGGAGTTCTGGTAAATTTCTTCTATGGCACAAATATGGTACTGATACCTAAACCAGGAAAAGCCAAAACAAGAAAGAAAATTACAGACCAATCTTCCTAATCAATATTGACGCAAAAATTGCTGGGAAAACTGGAAAATAATGTCAGCCACCTTGGCATAGTCCTACATTTCACATCCCATAAGAAAATAAGGTCAAAATGGCTACATTATTTGGTCATAAAGGGTGATACCATAAGCAAATGAGGAAAGGAAGGGATACTTTACCTATTAGAACTTTGGAGAAGAGAGGAATTTATGACCAAAGAAGAACCAGAGAACATTATAAAAAACAAAATGAACAACTTTGAATACATTAAATTAAAAAGTGTTCACACCAAAAGATGTTTGCGGCAGCTCTTTTTGTAGTGACAAGAAACTGGAAACTGAGTGGATGCCCATCAATTGGAAAACAGCTGAATAAATTATGGTATATGAATGCTATGGAATACTATTGTTCTGTAAGAAACAACCAGCAAGATGATTTCAGAGAGACTTGGAGAGACTTACATGAACTGATGCTATGTGAAATGAACAGAACCAGAGATCATTATACATGACAACAAGAAGACTATATGACTATCAATTCTGATGGACACAGCTCTCTTCAACAATGAGATGATTCAAACAGTTCCACTTGGGCAGGGATGGAGAGAGCTATCTAAACCCAGAGAGAGTACCATGGGAACAGAGTATGGAACACAACAGTATTCTCACTCTCTCTGTTGTTATTTGCTTGCATTTTGTTTTCTTTCTCATTTTTTCTTTTTTCTTCCTTCTTGAGCTGTTTTTTCTTGTGCAACAAGATTACTGTATAAATATGTATATATGTATATATATTATATATGTGATTTAACATGTATGTCAATATATTTAATATGTATTGGACTACCTGTCAGTTGCGGGGGGAGGAGGGGAAAATTCGAAACAAAAGATTATGCAAGGGTCAATATTGGAAAAATTACCCATGCATATGCTTTGTAAATAAAAAGCTTTAATAAAAAAATAAATTAAATTAAATTTTAAAAAAAGTTTTTGCACAAACATAATTAACAGAAACAAGATTAAAATGGGAATAGAAAGCTAGAAATAAAATCTTTACAACCCATGTTTTTGATAAAGGTATCATTACTAAAATATATTCAGAACTATGTCAAATTTATAAAAACAGAAGTTATTTCCCAATTGATAAATGGTCAAAGAACATGAAGAGATAATTTTCTGATGATGAAATAGTCATTATTAATGAATTCTATAAATCAATATTGATTAAAGAAATGCAAATTGACACAACTCTGAGATACCACCTTATCTCTCAGATTGGCTAAGATGACAGGAGAATATAATGATAAATGTTGAAGGGAATGTGGTGCATTATTAGTGGCATTGTGAAATGATCCAACCATTCTGAAGGACAATCTAGAACTATGCCCAAAGGTTATAAAACTGTGCATACTCTTTGACCCAGCAGTGCAAATAATAGATCTGTCTGTATCCCAAGGAAATCATGAAGGAGGAAAAAGGATCCACATGTGCAAAAATGTTTGTAGCAAGCTCTTTTTATAGTAACAAAGAATTGGAAAATGAGTTGATGCTCATTAATTGGGGAATGACCAAATAAGCTGTGCTATATTAAGATAATGGAATATTATTGTTCTATAAAAAAGGATGAACAAGCTGATTTTAGAAAGGCCTGGAAAGATTTGAATGAACTGATGTTGAGTGAAACAAGCAGAACCAGGAATGTTTAATTATGAAAGACTTGGTTCTTCTCAGTGGTTCAATGAACAAAGCTATCATGACAGACTTGGTGAAAAAATGCCATCCACATCCAGAAAAAGAACTTTGGAAATTGAATGTAAATCACCACATGCTATGTTCACTTTTTTTTTCTTGTTCTTTTCTCTCCTATGTTTGTTTTTTCTTTTTTTTTTTTTTTTTGTTCTGATTTTTCTCAGAAAAAAATGATTCATAAAGTAATGTGTATTAAAATAAATAAATTTAAAAATAAACAGAAGTCTGTCATCTCCCTATTCAATAAATATCAACAGCACTGTGATACCTCCAAAATAAAATTAAAAAAATGTTTTGTTTGACCTTTTTTAAACAACCGCTCTACTTCCAACATTTCCACTCTTTTTGCACTTAAATCCATTCCACATAGTTTACAATCTACCCTCATTAACCTATTTGGTTTTCGTAGCCTTCTCTCTACTTTTCACTTTTTCACTGGCATTTCCCAGTACTGAAAATAGTTTTCATCTGTTTTTCCTGGTATCTCTAGTCTCCATGTAGAATAAGTGTAAAATCTACCTTTAAGCAATAAGGTTTTCTTTGTCTCTCCTTACCTTCTACCACTTATAATTTTACTCTGAGATTACCTTCTATTAAATAGAAACACAAACACATATATTTATGTACATGTATATACACACTTATGTTTATGTATATATGTAAATATATATTTATATTCTATAAACCTAATATTAACATTTTAATTGTCTATCAGCATGTGAGCTCCTTAAATAGAAAAATAATTTGTGTATGTAAAAATGCTATGTATGTGTATATATGTGTGTGTGTGTATATATATATATATATATATATATATATATATGTGTGTGTGTGTGTGTGTGTGTGTGTGTGTATGTATATGTTATAAACCTAGTTATTTATATTTTTATTGTCTTTCCATCAGCATGTGAGTTTCCTGAGTAAAGAAACTATCTTTTGGAGTTTCTTTCTACCTATAGAGATTAGAAGAGTATTTGATGTATAGTAATTGCCCAAATGCTTATTGACTGCCTGAATATTTGGAATGCTTATTATTTATATAGATTCTTTTGATCAAATATAATTTAAATGATTCCTTTGCAAAGAATAGTTTTTGAGTTCATCATGTTTCTGTCTTTCTCTTGTCAAAAGTGACTTTTCTGAAATGGCTGTAAGTCATACATTCATATATGTGTCCTTCTTCTACCTGTCTTCACCTTGCCTTTTCCTCCACTTCTAACCCACATGCACTTCCAAGGTCATTGTAGGGCAGATATATTTGTCAGAAGGAGAAAGGGTCCATGTGAGTCAGGAACATTTGGAATCATTCATGTGTTTCTTGTAAGATGAAGTTTAAATGGGAGAGAGCACTTTCCAGGTCAAGGGACACAGTCTGTGTTCATTTCCATTCTTGGCTCATGGTCACTGCCTCAACCACCTTGCCCTAGTTAAACTACTAGTTCCTTTTTTATAATTTGATTTTAGTGACTTCACTTAGGATATATAAATGGGCTGGATAAAGGGTGCTATGTCAAGTTACATGTATGATCAGTGCATGCTTCAGTTTCACCTTATGCAGGTTGCAATTTCAATTTTTACAGTTTTTACTTTTATCTTATTCTTACCCTTTCCTATGGCTTTTAATGGTTCTACCATGCATTCTTTGATACCTGTCATTCCTTACCTCCCTCTATGTACAACAATTTGTAAATCATTAGGATTCTCCTACATCTCTTCCATTTCATTATAGTCTCCACTAGATTTCAGGGCCTCACCCTCTTTCTCTTAGAAACACAATATTCTCCTAACAAATATCCTCATTTCTCTTCTTTCCCTATTCCAATCTACCTGATATTATATGTTATATTAATATTTACAAAGCATAAATTTGGCCTTGTCACTCCATTGCACAAAATCTTCAAAAGTTTTAAGTCAATACAATTAAAAAGCCTAAAACTGCTGAAATTGGATTAGCAGAACCAACAAAAGGAAAGGCTAAAGAGATTTTCTTGGCAACAACAACTTCGAAGGTTAACAGAAAAATTCTGAATCACTGGGATTAGAGTGGAACAGATATACCATAGACTGCCTGGCAAGACATCAGTAGACCGTAGGGTTAACTTAATGGGAAGTGGCTATTTCCAGATTTTTCGGTCCTCAGATGATGTTAAAATGAGATGGGAGATGAGGTCAGACAAGTGTTAAGGAGATTATAGGGAACCCTTTGCTGACATTGGGTGTAGGACTTTGCTCCATTGCTCATATGTATTTCCAGGTCATAGTCCCAGGGCAAGAGGAGCACTAGTAGAACAGGGCTTATGTTCCCTGTCACAGAGCAGAAAAAAATGCTTATGGTTGCTTACCAACAAGAGTACAAACTAGGAGGGCAGTGATGAATCTGTTCTTCAAACCATACCTCCTTGGAAGCATTGAAAACTTAAAGATGCCCAAAAAGAGCTCTGAGAAAAGGTAATATGAAAAACCTGAATCTTCAGACAAACTTTTCACTAGGAAGCAAAGCTCTAATTTGACATAAAGTTAAAAGTCAAAAGACATAGACTGAGAAAATGAGCAAACAAAACAAAAATAATCTGACTATAGAAAGTTAATGTAATGACAGGAAAGATGAAAACACAAATTCAGGAAAAGATAACAAAATAAAATTTTAAAAAGTATTCAAAGACTCAAACTAAAATGTGAATTGATCTGAGACCTGAAAGAATTCCTGGAAGAACTCAAAAATGAACTTTAAAAAATCAGAAAGTCATAAAAAAAGTCAACAGTTTGGAAAGAGAAGTACAAAAATATTGATGAAAATGTCATCCTAAAACCAAAATAGGGCAATTGGTAATAGAGGCAGAAATATGCATTGAAGAAAAGAAACCGTTAAAAACCAGAATTAATCAAATGGATAAAGATGTACAAAAATTCACTGAAGAGAAATACTTTGAAAGCAAATAGAAAAAAAATGTAAAAAAAAATCACTGAAAAAAATCAACTCCTTTAAAAGTAGAATTGGACTAATGGAAAAGGTGGTACAAAAATTCATCAAAGAAAATTAGTCAAAATTAGAATTTAACAAATAGAAGCTAATGAGTTCATGAGACATCCAAAAATAATAAAACAAAATTAAAACAACAAAAGAAACATATGCATAATATATTGTTGGAAAATCAACTGACCTGGAAAATAGAGCCAGGAACGATAATTTAAGAATTATTGAACTGTCTAAAATTTGATCAAAAAAAAATCCTAGACATCAACTTTCAAGAAGTTATTGAGGATAACTGCCATGATATCCTGAAACCAAATGATAAAATATAAACTGAAAGAATCCATCAAGCATTTCTCAAAGGAGATTCCATTAATGTGATAACAAAATTTTGGAGCTCCCAGGTCAAGGACAAAATATTGCAACTGGTCAGGGAAAAAAAAAACCCAACAACAATCCAAATAGAATGAAATCATAATTAGGATAACACAAGATTGAGCAGCTGATACATATATGATCAGAAAGCTTAGAATAAAACATTCTGGAAGACAAAAGAGATAACATTGCAATTAAGTATTACCTCTACAGCAAGCATGAGTGTAATTTTTAAAATTTTAAAAATCAATGTTTAATGAAACTGAGAATTTTAATAATTTTGATGAAATGATTGGAACTAAATATATAATTTGATTTTCAAATAGAAACAGTAGTGAAGCATAAAAAAATTAAAAAAAGAAACTATAAGAAATTCCATAAGATTAAACTATTTGCATTCCTACATTGAAAATGATGCTTTAACTTCTTTTTTTTTTAATTTATTTATTTAATAGCCTTTTATTTACAGGTTATATGCATGGGTAACATTACAGCATTAACAATTGCCAAACCTCTTGTTCCAATTTTTCACTTCTTACCCCCCACCCCCTCCCCCAGATGGCAGGATGACCAGTAGATGTTAAATATATTAAAATATATATTAGATACACAATAAGTATACATGACCAAACCGTTATTTTGCTATACAAAAAGAATCAGACTCTGAAATTTTGTACAATTAGCTTGAGAAGGAAATCAAAAATGCAGGTGGGCATAAATATAGGGATTGGGAGTTCAATGTAATGGTTTTTAGTCATCACCCAGAGTTCTTTCTCTGGGTGTAGCTGGTTCAGTTCATTACTGCTCCATTGGAAATGATTTGGTTGATCTCGTTGCTGAGGATGGCCAGGTCCATCAGAACTGGTCATCATATAGTATTGTTGTTGAAGTATATAATGATCTCCTGGTCCTGCTCATTTCACTAAGTGATGCTTTAACTTCTAAGAACTTTATCTTTATTAGGGCAATTTGAAGGAGTGTACATGGACAAGGGTTATGGCAATGAGTTGATTGTGATGGTATGATGTCAAAAAATTGAGAAATGCTTTCACTAAGCAAAGAGGAAAGGGATAGGCAGAATGCGATAAATTGTCTCACAAAAAAGAGACTCAGATGAACTTTTACAATGAGGGGGAAGGTATTGTAATAGTTACTCAAAAATCATAAAAGAGTGAAAAGGACCCACATGTGCAAAAATGTTTTTAGCAGCTCTTTTTGTAGTGGCAAGAAACTGGAAACTGAGTGGCTGCCTAACAATTGGAAAATGGCTAAGTTATGGTTTATGAATATTATAGTTATATAGGAAAAGATCATTAGACTGATCTCAGAAAAACCTGGAAAGACTTACATGAACTGATGCTAAATGAAGTGAGTAGACCCAAGAGAACACCATACACAGCAACAATAAGATTATATGATGATTAATTCTGATGAAAGTGACTCTTTTCAACAATGAGGAGATTCAGGACAATTCCAATAAATTTTTGATGGAGATAGCCATCTGCATCCAGAAAGAAGAATGTGGGGACTGACTGTAGATCACAATATAACATTTTCACCTTCTTTGTTGTTGCTTGCTTCTTTTTTGTTTTCTTTCTCATTTTTCTCTTCTTAATCTGATTTTTCTTGTTGGAAAAATATGCACAGAATATTTACACATATTTAACATATATTGGATTACTTGCTGTCTGGAAGGTGGGGAGAAGGAAGGGAGAAAAAATTTGGAACACAAGATTTTGCAAGAGTGAATATTAAAAACTATCTTTACATATATTTTGAAAATAAGTTATCATTTAAAAAAGAGAAAGTTGATAAAAAAAGGAATAACATACATAGTTTAGTGTAAAAATCTATCTTATCCTATAGGGAATGGTGAGTGAAAGGGAATAAGAAAAAGGAGATAGAAGTAAACTTTAAAAGGGGGAGTAGATTAAGTGAGGGAGTGTTAAGAAGCAGAACATCTTGAAGAGAAAAAGACACAAAAAGAGAGGAAGAGAGAAAAAGGAGGGAAGGAAGGAAGAATGGAAGGAAAGAAGGAGGGAAGGAAAGAAAGAGGAAATGAAGGAAGGAAGGAGAGGAGAAAAAGGAGGGAAGGAGGGAAGGAAGGAAGATATAGAGGATGGAAAATAGTGGAGGAAGGGAGGGAAAGAGAGCAAAAAAAAAAGGAAAATAGAAAGGGAACAAAAAAAGTAAAGGAGAAGGGTGGATATATTAAAATAATTTGATTTCTTCAGCCCTTGTACCTCTTTATAATTCATATATGGCCTTTACTTGGCTCTGGGGTCATTCAACGTTTATAACCATTACTTCTATTGGATCATCAGGGCCTTTAAAGTATTGACTGAATTTTGCTGAAAGTTAGCCTATTCTCTATGTAATAGAAAATGGTCCTATAGCATCAGGTCTACAGTAATATTTTAAGTTCAAGTGAGTCAGAAAGAGAATTTTAGGTATTTGTCTATGGATATGTGCTATCATTTAAACAAAGTGTAGCTTCCTGGAATTTGCCTGGAAATGTCTCACTTCTGGGTAGCCAGTGAGTCATAGTAAAGCTGCTCTGAGCTCAGGATTTGGTGTGAGCAGAGTATGTATGTTGGCAGAAAGACATACTTGCTATGATATTTATGATAAGGATAAGTGAAAGTAGAAAGCTTAGTGCCTCTGGTTTCAACAATCCCCTTTCTCTGGTTCATAGATCTCAGTCAAGGATAACCTGCCTGTGAGTTTTGTATAATTTGCTGCAAGGTTTGACATTTATTATTCAATCTTTCATGAAACAATTTATTATTTGCCTGCCATTGTCAAAAATAGCATACTAGGTGAAGAGGAATATACAATAAAAAGGGTATATCTTAGCTCTAATGATATAATCATTTATCCAATCAATCAACAAATACTTTTTTAAGATCTTATACTATATATACCAATTTCTATGGGAAGTTCTAAGGACATAATAACATAAATAAAATGGTTTGCTTTTCTGAAACTTATATTCTGGGAGGATTTCACACCAAAGATTCATTTTTTTTTCTCTTGAGAGGATTGCTCCAAACCTAATAGAATATGTAGGTTTTAAAGTAAAATAGTTCTTCTAAGACACTTAATGTATGAATTGATTCTGGAACATAATTCTACAAAAGATAAAAGTAGAATTAAAGTTAATTAGATCTATTTAAACTATGTAAGGTCTGTCTATAATTCTTAGAATAGAATAAGAAAATACAAACTACAAGATGTGCTAATATAATTATTTTTGTTTTCTTTAGTAGACTCTGAAGAATGATAACCCTACATAAAACGATCCTTTGTATAGAAATCTGAGTTATTTGTTTAAAAAAAAAAGAAACACTTTTATAAGGGAAAGCTGAGACAGATATGAAAGAAAAAAGTTGACTTTTAGCTAATTATAGATAGTATATATATATATATATATATATATATATATATATATATATATTATAGTTGAAAATTTGCAAAGACAAATCCTCATAAAAGCATTGTGAAGTAGTACATGTGAATATTACTAGCTCCATTTTATAAAAGAATCTCAAATCCTCCCAGATGAAATAACATAACCACATAATGGTAAAAAGTCATTTGGTTAGATGAGCAAGGTGAGGAGCTGATGATGAAAGATAAACTGAAAGGGAAGTGACTATACTCATGAAAGTTTTGATTGCACAATTTCTCCATTGCTTTTCTCATAGCTTTCAAATGAGGAAGACTTCCATGAGCTATCAAGTATGTGGTTAGTCAGCAAAAAATCTACATTTCCCACTGAACTATTTGTGTGTCTGTGAATACATGGTCCTTCTGTCTTTATTATATTTATTCTTTCCCTAACTTAGTTAAATGAAAATTCTTAGAGTAACCATGTAACCAGGAAGACCAAGAAATTCCTCAAAGATATCCAAGGTCCCACTGACTGTCAAGAGTTCTGGTCTGTAGCAGCAATAGTCGAATCTAATGGGAAGCCAACACAGAACCTGAATAACATGCTTAACTGAGCCTAATAGTGGATTGACCTGCCTTTCACAACATTATGTTAGAAGGAGCTGATATAGCAAATAAAAAGCAATTTATCCATTATATATCACATCTTAAAGTGAATTTGGTGGGATCTCTGTAAAAGAATAAAAAAACTGCTATATCAGAAGCCAGGAAATATTCTTTAATGCCACATGTTTACATATATTCTATATAATTTTTGTGATTTAAATTTTAATTCATTCTCCCCAGAGATAAAATATCTAGAATGAGAGAATAAATTCTTTACCCAGGTTTTGGGAGATTATTTTTTAACCTCTATCTCTTATTTTTTTTTCTATAAACATATTCTTATAAAATGTATTGATTGTTGATTAATCTTGGGGAATGTACCATATACGGGGGCATCTGAGTGACTCTCAGAGTAGCACAGTGATAGAACCCTTAGAGAAGAAGTATTCTAACTTTTAGGACCTGAGACTTTAGGAACTGTATATGGTTTGGTAAAGAAGACCTAAGAAGATGGAATATAGCAGTGATATCAAAACAAAGGCATTTTTCTTATATTTCTTTCCATGATGCCATATTGACATTCCTAAATCATATATCTGATCCTGTCAATCTCTAATCAAAAAATCTATAATGATTATTAATCCCTCAATCTGGCATTTAAAAACCTCCACAAAAAACAACTGTTTAAATTAGAATATATTTTTAAGATTATGAAAAAGTAATATTGAGGAGAGAATATGTGTAGATTTCTCATGTTATAAAGGAATAATGAAATCAATTTGGCATTAGTGAAAAAAAATAGAAAATTAGAACATTGAAACAGTACATAAATCTTTAATAAAGATGAAAATAAATTTCTTATATAGCACTTCCTTGTTTTATAAATGCTTCTTGTGAAAATAGTAAGCAGTGTAGAAAAAAATTAGGTTTTGACTGACACAGAATAAGCCATAATAAACTCAAATTAGATATATGACCAAAATAAAAGGTCACACTATAAAAATTAATGAATGGTTGAAGAAATAAATAAATAAAAAGAAAATGAAATTAAATTATTAACTTTGCCCCGTGATCGAGGTCAACAGTTTTGAATACACATCATATATAGATGAACAGAAAGTTAAAATAGATTGTTTGATTAGATAGTTCAATTTGAGGAACCACTACTGAACACAAAGGGATTGGTTTAAAATGACCCTCTGTATTCTGCATCCAGGAATGTGTTTTGACCAGATTCGATACCAGGCATAGTAACTTATGTCTAATTAGGGGGGGTTATGTTTTCTTTCTCAATCTTTTAAATTTGTTAAACCTCTCATCTCAGCTCCCCTAGGAAATTTTGCTTAACTCTTAATTGTTGGCTACTTTCTAGATTTTCTGGGTATGTGTGGTGGTGGTGGTGTGATGAGAGTGTGGCTGGGAGCAAAAGGTATTCAGTGTACTATATGAATCAGACACAGGATTGGACATTTTCCCTTCACATGGAAATTAATGTTACACCTAAAATAATCATGCGCACATATTAGAATGAATTTGATTAGTTTTAGTAATTTAAATTATAACTGCTGTTACCATTTATTAGGCAGCTAATACACAATTTTTATCAGAATACAAAGCAGTTTCTAGTACTAATAATTAGAATGTTAAATTTCATTCCAGTTTGAATACATTCTTATAGTTTTCCTAGTAAAACAACTAGACTTAGGAAAACATTTTCATAGTGTTTGTGTTTGTGGCCAAGTTTGATCTATATTGACCTAACTATAAATACATGAAATATAAGGTGTCTGGATAACATATTCAACATGCTGTCTCCAATCCCAAACATATTTACCTTTGAATTCTTCTTTGCCTAAAATTAGGAAAGAACAAACACACATATTTCTAAATAGAGATGTGTGCTTCCAGTTTGGATGAGACAAATTTGATATCTCATTCTATGGTAATTCTAGTCCTAGAAACATAGTTATGAAAATATGAATAATTGTTAATGATGGTCCTATGTAGATAGCAAAAGCTCTGTAACAATGAGGACATAAAACTTTAGTATTTAATTAGGAAATGTTTCTCTTTCCTTCATGGTTTCTAGAGAAGCCTGAGGTCTAATAAGACAGAGATACAAGCAAATGTGAATGACTTGGTCAACGACATATTGAAGAAAAATAAGATTAGATCAGTTAGATGCAATCTTTAAAAGAATGAAAGGAAGAAAATTAAAAAAAAAAAAAACAAGCTTCAATTGCTTTCATCTGAAGTTAGGTACAGGAGGACACAGAGTAAGTAGCAAGAATAGGTCTAGTTTCTTTTTGTTCAGCCAAGTTGAAACTAGAACCATTTATTAAATTCTTACTATGTGTCAGGGACTGTGCTAAGCTCTAATGGTAAAAAGAAAGATGAAAACAGTTCTAGACCTCAAGGAATTTACAATCCAATATGAGAGACAACATTAGAAATGATTCATCTCCCTCAGTTCAAAATTGTCCCAGACGCTAGCTATGTGAACATAGTCAAGTCACTTAACCATGTTTGCTTCAGTTTTTTCATATATAAAATAAATTGGAGAAGAAAATAGAAAACCATTCCAGTATCCTTGCCAATAAAACTCCAAATTGGGTCACAAAGAGTTGGATACAACTGAACAATAAGAAATTATCATACACATCTATGTACATAAAAATATAAATTATAAATACAAATACACTTTAATATACATATATTTGAATATGTATTAAAATCTATATTTTATATAGATTTTCTGCATTCTACATGAATGCAAAATACATATATATGTATACATGCTACACATGCATATACACATATATAGTATATTTTAAATTATTTATTCATATATATATGTGTATGTATCTATGTACATAAACAAACACAAAGTATAATTGGAGAAAGTCACAGATGAAAGACAAATACTTTCTGGGAGATCAGAAAAGTCTTCTTGAAGAAAATGAAATTTTTATTGAAAATTAAAGGAGAATTTATTCAGTGATGAAGAGATCCACCTACACCCAGAGAGAGGACAGTGGGAACTGAGTGTGGACCATAACAAAACATTCTCACTCTCTCTGTTGTTGTTTGCTTGCATTTTGTTTTCTTTCTCAATTTTTTTCTTCCTTCTTGATGTTATTTTTCTTGTGCAGCAAGATAACTGTATAAATGTGTATACATATATTGAACTTAACATATATTCTAACATATTTAACATGTATTGGACTACTTGCCATCCGGGGAAGGGAACGGAGGTAAGGAGGGGGAAATTTGAAACAGAAGATTTTGAAAGGGTCAATGTTGAAAAATTATCCATGCATATGTTTTATAAATAAAATGATTTAATAAAAAAAATAAAATTAAAAAAGGAAAAAAAGAATATCAAAGGAAATATGAGAACTGAGTAGATGAAGACAAAAAGGAAGAGAAGTTCAAGTAGATAAAATGATAATAAGGGTATCTGAAACTGGGAGTTGGAGTGTCATGTGCAAGGAATAGCAAGGTGCTCATTTCTCTGTAAAGTAGAGCATGTAGAGGGAATTAACAGATAAAAGGTTCAAAATGTTGGAAGGAGTCAGGTAATGTAGGGTTTTAAAAATCAAACAGAAGATTTTACATTTGACATTATTGGAAATAATTTTTTTAATTAAAAAAGACATTTATTAAGCACTCATGTGTCAGACATTCTACTAAGCAATAAAGATAGAAAAGTAAAATAAGTTTCCAGTTAAAATTAAAATTATATATTTTATAGGAAACCTTTCTCAATCTCTCATAATTCTAGAGACAGAATTTCTTATCTAGGGTTTTAATTCAATACAACTAAGTCACATTTTGGGAGGGAAAAAGAATGATTAAAAAAATTCTCAACATGTTTGAAAATGTTCATGCTCGGGTTTCATTCCTACATTTTGAAAATATGAATAGAGATCTATTTCTTTCCATCCCTTTATCTGAACTGCATGGATTGTTTAATATTCTTCCTGTTCCCATAGTGACCCAGGTGTTATAAACAACAACGAGATTGTATTTTCTTCCCAGCAGCAGCTTATATTATGGTGTGAACTAGACTCATTTTATCATCCAAAATATCCCTTACCAGATGCCATTGAATCTAAACAGAAATTTTCACTCTTTAAAAAAATATATCTGAAAATAACACTATCTACAAGCAGATCCAACAAAGATACCCTGCAGTCATTTCTTCAAGCAACTAATTCCTTTCTTCCTCCCTCAAAGTATTTGGGTCTAGGGTTCCCAAATAGCCTAAAATTTAAATTCACTTTTCAAATAATATACCCTCTTTCCTGATTCTTATCTCTACATACTTATCTTGCTTTTCCTAGTAATGTTTATGGTGGAATTATGAGCAATTTATGCTATAAAATTCAAACCATCTAGGACTACATTTCTAAGTAACTTATTTTAACCTATTTCTAAATGCCTATTTTACCCACATTAGTTTCTTTTAAAACATACTTTTCTTAGCTCCTGGTTTTAATGTTTGTGTAAAATAGTACTTTCCTGATATTACAGCAATCATAAGTGCATATAAATCTATCTGTCTATTTATCTATCTATCTATATATATGCATAATGAGTTTCATTTTTTCTTATTTATTTTGGGAATTTGTGATATTATTGTGCTTATGGAGATTTTTTCATTCGAGTTTTGTCACTTTGAAAGTATGGAAAATGTCTTCTGAATCTTTCCATCTGATTGTGACTATATTCAGTGCACTTCTAAAATCTTTCATGTGCTTTGCATCTGGATATTTATATCTATTTTAATATATATATATCTGTAGTCATTCCTCAGTAGAGAATGAGAACTTTGATAGCATTTTTTCTTTTTTATTGCTTTTTATTAACAAAATATATGAATAGATAATTTTTCAGTCTTGACCCTTGCAAAAACTTCTATTCCAACGTTTCCTCTCTTTCCTTTCACACCCCCTCCCCAGATGGCAGGTAGTCCCATACATGTTAAATATATTAAAGTATATGTTAAATACAATATATGTATACATATTTATACAATTGTCTTACTACACAAAAAATGCATTTAGAAAAAAAAAAAAAGATAAAAATAACCTGGGAAAAAAACAAAAATGCAAGCAAACAATAACAGAAAAAATGCAAATGCTATGTTGTGATCCACACTCATTTCCCAGTGTTCTTTCACTGGGTGTAGCTGGTTCTGTTCATTACTGATCAATTGGAACTGATTTGAATCCTCTCATTGTTGAAGATAACCCCTTCCACAAGAATTAATCCTCATATAATATTATTGTTGAAGTGTATAATGATCTCCTAGTTCTGCTCATTTCACTTAGCATCAGTTCATGTAAGTCACTCCAAGTGTCTATGTATTCATCCTGATGGTCATTACTTACAGAACAATAATGTTCCATAACATTCATATACCACAATTTACCCAGCCATTTTCCAAATGATGGGCAATCATTCAATTTCCAGTTTCTAGCCACTAAAAAGAGGGTTGCCACAAACATTTTGGCACATACCGGTCGCTTTTCCTTCATTAATATCTCTTTGGGATATAAACCCAGTAGTAACATTGCTGGATCAAAGGGTATGCACAATTTGACAACTTTTTGAGCATAATTCCAAATTGCTTTCCAGAATGGTTGGATCCATGCACAACTCCACCAACAATGCATCAGTGTCCCAGTTTCCTCACATTCCCTCCAACATTCATCACTATCTTTTCCTGTCATCTTAGTATCTGGGAGGTGTGTGGTGGTATCTCAGAGTTGTCTTAATTTGCATTTCTATGATCAATAATGATTTGGAACATCTTTTCATATGAATAGAAATAGCTTCAATTTCATCATCTGAAAATTGTCTGTTCATATCCTTTGACCATTTATCAATTAGAGAATGGCTTGATTTCTTATAAATTAGAGTCAATTCTCTATATTTTTTGGAAATGCGCCCTTTATCAGAATCTTATCGGTAAAAAAAGTTTTCCCTTCTAGTTTATTGCTTCAGTTCTAATCTTGTCTGCATTAGTTTTCTTTGTACAAAAGCTTTTTAACTTGATACAATCAAAATTTTTTATTATGTGATCTATAATGATCTCTAGTTCTTCTTGGGTCACAAATTCCTTCTGCCTCCACAAGTCTGAGAGGTAAACTATCTTAAGTTCTTCTAATTTACTTATAATCTTATTATTTATGCCTAGATCATGAACATATTTTGATCTTACCTTGAAGTATGGTGTTAAGTGTGGGTCAATACCTAGTTTTTGCCTTAATAATTTACAATTTTCCCAGCAGTTTTTGTAAAACAGTGCATTCTTATCCCAAAGGTTCAATGCTCAGATTTCATTCCTACACTTTGAAAATATGAATATATATCTATTTCTTTCCATCCCTTTATCTGAACTGCATGGATTGTTTAACTAGACTATTAACTAGACTATTTCTTAGCCAATACCAAATGATTTTGGTGACCACTGCTTTATAATATAGTTTTAGATCAGGCACTGCTACGCCACCTTCATTTGATTTTTTTTTTATTAGTGCCCTTGAAATTCTTGAAATTTTGTTCTTTCAGATGAATTTTGTTGTTATTTTTCTAGGTCATTAAAATACTTTCTTGGGAGTCTGGAATTGCACTAAATAAATAGATTAGTTTAGGTAGTATTGTCATCTTTGTTATATTTGCTTGACCTATCCAAGAGCACAATA
Source organism: Sarcophilus harrisii (assembly GCF_902635505.1). Classification (NCBI taxonomy): domain Eukaryota; kingdom Metazoa; phylum Chordata; class Mammalia; order Dasyuromorphia; family Dasyuridae; genus Sarcophilus; species Sarcophilus harrisii. Next base: position 479,336,854 of record NC_045428.1, read on the forward strand.
TTTTTCCAGTTGTTTAGATCTGACTTTATTTTTGGGGAAAGTAGTTTTTAATTTTGCTCATATAGTTCCTGACTTTTCCTTAGCAGATAAATTCCCAGATATATTATACTATGGACAGTTATTTTAAATGGAATTTCTCTTTGTATCTCTTGCTTTTGGATTTTGTTAGTCATATATAAAAATGCTGATGATTTATGTGGATTTATTTTGTATCCTGCAACTTTGCTAAACATGTGGATTATTTCTAATAGCTTTTTAGTAGAATCTCTGGAGTTCTCTAAATATACCATCATATCACTGCAAAGAGTGATAATTTGGTTTCCTCAGTACCTATTCTAATTCATTTATTCTCTTTTTCATCTCTTATTGCCAAAGCTAGCATTTCTAACACAATAATGAACAGTAATGCTAATGTGGGCAACTTTGTTTCACTCTTGAGTTTATTGGGAATGGTTCCAGTTTATCATCATTACAAATGATGCTTACTGATGGTTTTAAATGAATGCTACTGGCTATTTTAAGGAAAAGTCCATTTATTCCTATACTCTCTACTGTTTTTAATAGGAATGGGTGTTGGATTTTATCAAATGTTTTTGTCTGCATCTATTGAGATGATCATACAGTTTTTGATAATTTGGTTATTGATATATCAATTATGTAAATAGTTTTCCTAATATTGAACCAGCCCTGCATTTGTGGTATAAATCCTACTTGGTCATGGTGTATTATCCTGAAGATGATTTTCTGTAAGCTTTTTAATAATATTTTATTTAAGATTTTTGTATCAATGTTCATTAGGGAGATTGGTCTATAATTTCCTTTTTCTGTTTTTGTTCTACCTGGTTTAGATATCAGTACCATACCTCTGTCATAAAAGAATTTGGTAGAACTCCTTCATTCAATATTTTTTCAAATAGTTTACAGAGCACTGAAGTTAATTATTCTTTAAATGTTTGGTAGAATTCACATGTAAATCCATCTGGTGCTGGGGATTTTTTTCTTAGGGAGTTGATTAATAGCTTGTTCTATTTCTTTTTCTCAAATGGAAGTATTTAACCAATTTATTCTTCCTCTATTAATATGGGCAACCTATATTTTTGGAGGTATTCATCCATTTCATTTATCAAATTTATTGGCATAAAAGTGGACAAAGTAACTCCTAATTATTCCTCTAATTTTCTCTTCATTAGTGGAAATTTCTCCCTTTTTATTTTTAAGACTAACGATTTGATTTTCCTCTTTCCTTTTTCTAATCAAATTTACCAAGAGTTTATCTATTTTATTAGTTTTTTATAGAACCAACTTTTAGTTTTATTTATTAATTCAATATTTTTTTACTTTCAATTTTATTAATCTCTACTTTTATTTTTAAAAATTTAAGCTTATTGACTGGGGATTTTAATTTGCTCTTTTTCTAGCTTTTTTATTTGTAAGCCTAATTTATTGATTTTCTCTTTCTCTATTTTATGCAAGATTTTATGCAAGTGATATAAAATCTCCCCTTTACCACTTATGCTGCATCCCACACATTTTGGCATGTTGTCTCATTGTTGTCATTCTCTTGAGTGAAATTATTAATTGTGCCTATGATTTGTTGTTTCACCCTTTCATTCTTTAGAATGAGATTATTTTGTTTCCAATTACTTTTTAATCTATTTTCCCTTGGTTTTATATTGAATGTAATTTTTATTGCATTGTGATCTGAAAAAGGATGTATTTACTGTTTCTGTCTTTCTGCATTTGAATTTGAGGTCTTTATGGACTAATATATGGTCAAGTTTTGTATAGGTTCCATGAACTGCTGAAAAGAAAATGTAATCCTTTCTGTCTCCATTTAGTTTTCTCCAAAGATCTATCATACCTAACTTTTTTTTTTTTTTTTATTTAATAGCCTTTTATTTACAGGATTTATACATGGGTAACTTTACAGCATTAACAATTGCCAAACCTCTTGTTCCAATTTTTCACCTCTTACCCCCACCCCTCCCTAGATGGCAGGATGACCAGTAGATGTTAAATACATTAAAATATAAATTAGATACACAATAAGTATACATGACCAAAACATTATTTTGCTGTACAAAAGAATCAGACTCTGAGATTATTGTACAATTAGCTTGTGAAGGAAATCAAAATGCATGTGTGCATAAATATAGGGATTAGAATTTAATGTAATGGTTTTAATCATCTCCCAGAGTTATTTTTTCTGGGCATAGCTAAGCTCAGTTCATTACTGCTCCATTAGAAATGATTTGGTTGATCTCGTTGCTGAGGGATGGCCTGGTCCATCAGGAACTGGTCATCATCTAGTATTTTGTTGAAGTATATAATGATCTCCTGGTCCTGCTCATTTCACTCAGCATCAGTTCATGTAAGTCTCTCCAGGCCTTTCTGAAATCATCCTGTTGGTCATTTCTTACAGAACAGTAATATTCCATAATTTTCATATACCACAATTTATTCAGCCATTCTCCAACTGATGGACATCCATTCAGTTTCAGTTTCTAGCCACTAAAAAAGGGCTGCCAGAAACATTCGTGCACATACAGGTCCCTTTCCCTTCTTTATAATCTCTTTGGGATATAATCCCAGTAGTAACACTGCTGGATCAAAGGGACATACCTAACTTTTCTAGTGTTCTAGTTACTTCTTTACCTTTTTCCTTATTTATTTTGTGGTTTGATTTATCTGGTTCTGAGAGTGCAATGTTGAGATCTCCCACTGTTATATTTTTTCTATCCATTTCTTCTTGCAGATCTCTTAACTTCTCCTTTAGGAATTTAGAAGCTATACCACTTGGGTCATATCTGTTTAATACTGATATTGCTTCATTATCTATGCTGCCCTTTAGCAAGAGATAATGCCCTTCCTCATCTCTTTTAATTAGATCAATTTTTGCTTTGGCTTGATTTGAAATCAGGATGGCTACTCCTGCTTTTTTGACTTCACCTAAAGCATAGTAGATTCTGCTCTAGCCTTTTACCTTTACTCTGTATGTATCACCTTGCTTCAAATGTGTTTCCTGTAAACAACATATTGTAGGATTCTGGCTTTCAATCCAGTCTGCTATCTGCCTCCGTTTTATGGGGGAGTTTACCACATTCACATTTACAGTTAATATTACTAATTCTGTAATTGCTACCATCTTGTTAACCTCAGATTATGCTTTTCTTTTTCCAATAATCCTCAGATTATCTCTCCTAGATCTATTTTCCAAATCTATCATTTTTCCATGTAGATATTTCATGTTTTTTTCCAATTTATCATTTTTTTGGTTTTGCTTGACTGATTCTTGCTGTCTCAATGAATCAATGATTTCTATTTGTTCAGTTCTGATTTTTAATGAGTTATTTTATTCATTAGCTTTTTAAAATTCTTTTTGTATATGTCCAATTGAGTTTTAAATGAGTTGTTTTGCTTTATGGAATTTTTTTCCATTTCACTAATTTTTTTTAGTGAATTATTTTCTTTTTCCAATTCACAAATCCTACTTTCTTGGGAACTCTTTATTTTTTCCAACTCACAACTCTTACTTTCCTAGGATTTTTTTTTTTTTTTTACTTTTTCCAAGTCACACATTCTGTTTTCCTGCACTTCCTGGGAAGCCTTCATTTTTTCCAATTCACATTTCAGGAAGATTACTTTCTTGCATAGCTTCTCTTTCCTTTCCCCATTTTTTTTTTCTAATTCTCTTTTAAGACTTTTAATGGTCTCTTCTAGGAGAATGTTATGTGAAGGGGGCCAGGTAATATTCCCCTTTGGGGTATTGTCTGGAGACTGTTTGCTATTAGTCTCCTTAAGGTTGCAAATCTGCTCTCTTTCTGTATAGAAGCTGTCAATCATCCTTTTGATTTTTTCACTCATTTTTTAAAGCCTTTAGGTTCTGCCTTCAGGCCAAGGAGGTTACCAGGTTCCTCTGCAAAGCAGGAATAGGTATAAAGGGTTGCAAAGAGCAGAGGAGTATGGGAATACTCTGGGAGAAAGTTGTCCCCCTCACCCACTGGAAGTGATTCACACCTGATTGGCACTGGCCCTAGCTGCGGAACTGCCCAGTGAATAACTCCTGCTGTGTTGATTAACAACTGCTTTGGGGCTAGACACTGAGCAGTGCAAGTGTCACTACCCCAGGCCAAAGCCCACCTGGGAGCTGTAGGTATTAGCAGCTGACCAGTGATCAGTCCCCCACAAACTGCGAGTGTCTGCCCTGGAAGCACAGTACTCCTGCGGAAGTTCTGTTATTCCAGGCTGAGCCCTCCACTGTGCAAATTAGAAGCTGCCCCAGGCTGTGCCCCCCCCTGCCACACAGGTTCGCAACTACCCGGAGCAAGCCTGTACTGTGGCATGTGGCTGCATTGCTGTGTTAATGTCTGCACTGGGTCCCTCACTTCGAGTTTTGGGTGGGTGTAGCCAGATCCTATTAGGTTCTGGCAATTTTTAGGGTATTTTCTGCCTTTGGCGTTAATTTCTCTGCTAGTTTATTGCTTTGTATTCAATGCAGAACAGTCAGTCTATGACAGAATAGCCTCTGTAATTTTCTAACCTCAGAGGCCACCCCCTTTCTCATCAGCTTTGTTTGCTAGCCTTTCCTACTTCCCTGCCTGCACTGGTCTGTTCCCTCCCTTAGGACAAACCTTTCCTGTTGATCTTCCAGATTATTTTCTGCTGGTGAGTTGTTGTACTTCTAATCCTTGTGGGTTTAACCAGTCAAATGCTACTTTTGAGGCTGAATTTAATATTGGTTGTGAGGTTATGAAAGGAGTTTAGAAAGTCGCATGTGCCTTCTCTGCCATCTTGGATCCACGTGAATAAGTATTTCCTTTAACTAAAATTCTGCCTCAGTCTTTCTTTTGAGATAGCCCATTGCTGATTAGGAATGGGTTAAATAGGGAACACTACATATATACATACCTATAAATACATGCATTCATAATACATATATATATATACACACACACACACACACACACACATATATATATATATATATATATATAATGAAGAATATACCATCCTCCAAAATCTATAAAGAAATAAACAGGGAAGAAAGAGGATAATGAGGGTTGTAGAAGGTTGTATTCATTAATGTCAGTGGGACAAAGTATGTAGATTAATGTGTATAGGATAACGAAAATAAGGTGGGGATTATAGAATGATGTGTAGAATAGTGAGTCAAAGTATGTATTTTAATTGGAATAGGATAAAGAGGACAGGAAAGGCAGTAGGGAGAAGATGAGGAACAGATACATAGTTGGAGGGAGGCTAAGAAATATCAAAGCATGTTAAAAAACAGAATTATAGTAGAAGAGTTAGCAGGGATAAAAAAAAGAAGCAATTTACATAAATATTCCTACAAGAATTAGGAGTACAATATATTAAAAAAATAAAAGTAGGATTTGTAAACATTGATCTTAGACAAAGATTCAATCAAAAGAAAAATCTACATCATATATCAATCATATTAATATTGTTTCAGATGAATGTTTGTATATGGGTAAATGCAAATTATATGTATATGTCTATGTATATGTGTATTCATATGCTTCTAGGTCTATGTGTGTATGAATATATATATATATATATATATATATATATATATATATATATATATAAATGTACATGAATGTGTATATGTGTCTATATACACACATGTGTACTTGTAGTCTTCTTGGGGAAGGTAGGGTAAATGAAATGGGGAAAAATAATCAAGTAAAAGTTGCACAGTAGAGAACAAAATAATTTTCTGTTAGGAATCAAAAATAATAAGGAAACTCAATATATTTTCTTCTTTTATTATATATATTTTCTTGAAATAGAAATATATTATATATATTTTGAATCCTCCCTAATGTTCTTCTGGGCACATAACAATGTTTTGTTTTGTTTTTATTTTACTTTTCTGTCTTTCTTTTTTCAATTCTGTTTTTCTTACTTTATATTAATTTTTAAAAGATATATTAATTGTCTTTATTTTTAATCAGTAAAATAGGATGAATTTTTCACTATTCATTTATCAATCATCCCATTGTCCTTTATCCAGGTCTGATTATTAGATTGACAGTGAGTATAGTACACTTACTAAACTTCACTGGAGATAAATGCATACATAGTCCATTTTATTTTCTACAGTTATACATATTTTTAAATAGCTTTATTTACAAGTTATATGCATGGATAAATTCACAGCATTGACAATTGCCAAATCTTTTGTTGCAATTTTTCCCCTCCTTTACCCCACTACCTCCCCTAGATGGCAGGATGATGAAGATATGTTAAATATGTTAAAGCAGTTATACATATTTTTGATGTTATATATAACACTATTCCTTTCACATGAAATATGATTTGCAGTTACATGATCAGCAAAGTAAGCTACTTCATCAGTATATAAGGATACATATTGACACACATATATATATATATATATATAGGCATATACATAAACATATAGAATTGTAGACATATTAGATCCTCATATACACATGTATAATATGCAGTGTACATACTTATCATTTTGTGTGTTTTGACAAATATTACAGAGAAGGAATTAGCTAACACTCAATTTCATTTGACAAATTTAATGACCCTAAAACTTTTCTCTGGGAAAAAAAATCTTTTTTTCATACTTACAGCTTTTTATTTACAAAATATATGCATGGGTAATTTTTCAGCATTGACAATTACAAAACCTTTTGTTCCAATTTTTCCCCTCCTTTCCTCTACTCCCTCTCCCAGATGACAGGTTGAACAATACATGTTAAATATGTTAAAGAATATATTAAATACAATATATGTAAACATGTCCATACAGTTATTTTGCTGTACAAAAAAGAATCAGACTGTGAAATAGTGTACAATTAACCTGTGAAGAAAATCAAAAATTCAGCTGGACAAAAATAGAGGGATTGAGAATTCAATGTAGTAGTTCATAATCATTTCCCAGAATTCTTTCACTGGGTGTAACTGGTTCAATTCATTACTGCTCTATTGGAACTGATTTGGTTCATCTCATTGTTGGAGAGGGCCATGTCCATCAGAATGGATCATCGTATAGTATTGTTATTGAAGTATATAATGATCTTCTGGTCCTGCTCATTTCAGTTAGCATCAGTTCATGTTAGTCTCTCCAGGCCTTTCTGAAATCATCCTGCTGGTCATTTCTTACTGAACAATCATATTCCAGAATAATCATATACCACAATTTATCCAGCCACCAATTGATGGGCATCCACTCAGTTTCCAGTTTCTGGCCAATATGAATAGGGTTGCCACAAACATTCTTGGACATACAGGTCCCTTTCTCTTCTTTAAGATCTCTTTGGGATGTAAGCCCAATAGTAATACTACTGGATCAAAAGGTATGCACAGTTTGATAACTTTTTGAGCACAGTTCCAAATCGATCTCCAGAATGGCTAGATGTATTCACAATCCCAAGAACAATGTTATCAGTGTCCCAGTTTTCCCACATCCCTTCTAACATTCTGCATTAACTTTCCTTGTCATTCTAGCCAATCTGACAGATGTCTAGTGGTATCTCAGAATTGCCTTAATCTGCATTTCTCTAATTCATAATAACTTGGAGCATCTTTTCATATGGCTAGAAATACTTTCAATTTCTTCATCTAAGAATTGTCTGTTCATATCCTTCGACCATTTATCAATTGGAGAGTGGCTTGATTTCTTATAAATTAGAGTCAATTCTCTATGTATTTTGGAAATGAGGCCTGTATCAGAACCTTTAACTGTAAACGTTTTCCCACTTTATTGCTTCCCTTCTAATCTTGTCTGCATTAGTTTTGTTTGTACAAAAACTTTTCAATTTCATACAATCAAACATTTCTATTTTGTGATCAATAATGGTCTGTAGTTCTTCTTTGTCATAAATCCCTTCCTCTTCCACAGGTCTCAAAGGTAAACCATCCTATCTTCTTGTAATTTATTTATAATCTCATTTTTTATGCCTAGATCATGAACCCATTTTGACCTTATCTTGGTGTATGGTGTTAAGTGTGGTTCAATGTCTAGTTTCTGCCATACTAATTTCCAATCGTTCCAGCAGTTTTTGTCAAATAGTGAGTTCTTTTCCCAACGTATGGGGTCTTTGGGTTAGTCAAACACTAGATTATTAAAGTTATTGACTATTTTGTTCTTTGAACCTAACCTATTCCACTGATCAACTAGTCTATTTCTTAGCCAATACCAAATGGTTTTGGTAACTTCTGCTTTATAATATAATTTTATATCTGGTACAGATAGGCCACCTTTATTTTTTTTTTCATTAGTTCCCTTGAAATTACTGACCGGTTGCTTTTCCATACAACCTTTGTTGTTATTTTTTCTAGGTCATTAAAATAGTTTTTTGGGAGTCTCATTGGTATAGTGCTAAATAAATAGATTAATTTAGGGAGTATTGTCATCTTTATTATAGTTGCTCAGCCTATCCAAGAGCATTTAATATTTTTCCAGTTGGTTAGATCTGACTTTATTTGTGTGGATAGTGTTTTGTAGTTTTATTCATCTAGGTTCTGATTTTCCTTTGGCAGATAGATTCCTAAATATTTTATACTATCGGTAGTTACTTTAAATGGAATTTCTCTTTGTAACTCTAACTATTGGGTTTTGTTTGTGGTATATAAGATTGCTGATGACTTATGTGGGTTTATTTTGTATCCTGCAACTTTGCTAAAGGTATGGATTATTTCTAATAGCTTTTGAGTAGAATCTCTGGGGTTCTCTAAGTATACCATCATATCATCAGCAAAAAGTAATAATTTAGTTTCCTCATTACCTACTCTAAGTCCTTTAATCTTTCTCAACTCTTTGCTGAAGCTAGAATTTCTAATACAATATTGAATAGTAATGGTTATACTGAGCAACATTGTTTCACTTCTGATCTTATTGGGAATGCTTCCAGTTTATCCCCATTACATAGGATGCTTACTGCTGGTTTTAAATAAAAGCTACTGATCATTTTAAGGAAAAGTCCATTTATTCCTATACTCTCAAGTGTTTTTAATAGGAATGGGTGTTAGATTTTATCAAATGCTTATTCTGCATCTATTGAGATGATCATATATTTTTTGTTAATTTGGTTATTGATATGGTGAATTATACTAATTGTATTCCTAATATTAAGCCAGCCCTGCATTGCTAGTATAAATCCTACTTGATTATGGTGTATTATCTTGGGGATGATATTCTGTAGTCTTTTTGCTAATATCTTATTTAAGATTTTAGTATCAATATTCATTAGGGAGATTGGTCTATAATGTTCTTTCTTTGTTTTCAACCTACCTGGTTTAGGTATCTGTACCATGTCTGTGTCATAAAAGAATTTTGTAGGTCTCCCTCATTCCCTATTTGATCAAATAATTTATATAGCATCAAGACTAATTGTTCTTTAAATGTTTGGTAGAATTCACATGTAAATCCATCTGGTGCTGGGGATTTTTTTCTTAAGGAGTTAATTAATAGCTTGTTCTATTTCTTTTTCTGAAATGAGACTATTTAAGCAATTTATTTCCTCCTTTGTTAATCTGGGAAACATATATTTTTGGAGTTAGTTATCCATTTCACTTAGGTTATCAAATTTATTGGCATAAAATTGGGCAAAGTAATTCCTTATTATTGCTCTAATTTCCTCTTCATTGGTGGAAAGTTCTCTCTTTTCATTTTATGACTTACAATTTGATTTTCCTCTTTCCTTTTTCTAATCAGATTTACCAAAGGTTTATCTATTTTATTAGTTTTTTCATAAAACCAACTCTTAGTTTTATTTATTAATTCATTAGATTTTTTTACTTTCAATATTATTAATTAATCCTTTTAATTTTAGAATTTCAAGTTTAGCATTTGATTTTTTTTTAAATTTGGTCTTTTTCTAGCTTTTTAAGTTGCAGGCTCAATTCATTGATCTTTTCTTTCTCTATTTTGTTCAAGTAAGCTTTTAAAGATATAAAATTTCCTCTTATTACTGATTTGTCTGTATCACACAAATTTTGGTATGATGTCTCATCGTTGTCATTATCTTGGGTGAAAGTATTAATTGTGTCTATAATTTGCTGTTTCAGCCAATCATTCTTTAAGAAGAGATTATTTAGTTTCCAATTACTTTTTGGTCTATTTACCCCTAACCTTTTGTTGAACATAGTTTTTATTGCATCGTGATCTGAAAAGAAAGCATGTATTATTTCTGCTTTCTTGCATTTAATTTTGAGGTCTTTATGTCCTAACATATGGTCAATTTTTGTATATGTTCCATGAACTGCTAAAAAGAAAGTACACTCCTTTCTGCCATCATTCAGTTTTCTCCAAAGATCTATCGGACCTAATCTTTCTAATATTCTATTTATCTCTTTAATTTCTTTCTTATTTGTTTTGTGGTTTGATTTGCCTAATTCTGAGAGTGCAAGTTTGAGATTTCCTACAATTATACTTTTGCTGTCTATTTCTTCTTGCAACATTCAACTTCTCCTTTAGGAAGTTATATGCTATACCACTTGGTGCATATATGTTTAGTATTGATATTGCTTCATTGTCTATGCTACCCTTTAGCAAGATATAGTTTCCTTCCTTAATCTCTTTTAATTAGTCAAATTTTGCTTTTGCTTGATCTGAGATAAGGCTGGCTATACCTGCTTTTTTTACTTCACCTGAAGCATAATAGATTCTGCTCCAGCCTTTTACCTTTACTCTGTATGTATTTTCTTTCTTTAAATGTGTTTCCTGTAAACAACATATTGTAGGGTTCTGACTTTTGATCCAGTCTGCCATCTGCTTCTGCTTTATGGGAGAGTTCATCACATTCACATTCACGGTTAAAATGACTAATTCTGTATTTCTTGCCATCTTATTATCCCCAGATTATGCTTTTCTCTTTTCTTTTCTCTTTTCACTTCTCTTTTCACCACTTACCTCAATCAGCCCTTTCTCTTTAGAACCCCTCCCACTTTATAGTCTTTCTCTCTTTCTTATATCATTCCCCTATTTTTGTTTCCCTCTTCTTAGCTTACCCCTTTCCGTTTTTCCTTTCCCCTCTCTTTTTTCAATAAGATAAGAGAAATTTCTCTGTAAACCAGAAATGTCTAACATTTTTTCTTTGAGCCAAATCTGATGAAAGTAAGATTCACACAATGTTCATCCTTCTCTCTTCTTTCTCTCAAATGTAAAAGGATTCCTTTGTCTCTTCATGAGATATAATTTCTTTCATTTTACCTCCACTTTTCCCTTTTTCTGGAACCATCCCCTTTCCTCTAGTTCCTTTTTTATATTATAATAATAAAATCAAATTATACAAGCACTCTCTATGTATACCCATAACAAAAATACAGTTCTCAATAGTTCTTTTTATGCTTCTCTTAATTCCTATATTTGGAGGTCAAATTTTTGGTTTTGCTGTGGTCTTTTCATCAGAAATAAATGGAATTCACCTGTTTCATTGAATGCCCATCTTCTTCCCCGGAAGAAAATGTTCAATTTACTGTGGTAGTTTATTCTTGTCTGCATTCCAACTTCCTTTGCCTCTTGGAATATCAGATTCCAGGCCCTTCGATCCTTTAAAGTGGAAATTGCTAGACCTGGATAATCCTTATTATAGTTCATTGCTATTTGAATTGTTTCTTTCTGGCTGCTTATGATATTTTTCCCTTTGTCTGATAGTTTTGAAATTTAGTTATGATACTTTTTGGAGTTTTAATTTTGGGATCTCTTTCAGGAGGTGTTTGGTGAATTCTTTCAATGGCTATTTTACCTTCTGATTCTATGACATCAGGGTAGTTCTCTTTGATGATTTTCTGAAAAATATTGTCTAGGCTATTTGTTTCTTAATAGTTTTTAGAGAGTCCAATAATCCTTAGATTGTCTCTGCTAGGTCTATTTTCCAGATCAGTTGTTTTCCAAAGTAAGTATTTTATATTTTTTTCTATTTTTTTTTGGTTTTGCTTGACTAATTCTTTTTTTTTTTTTTTTTTTTTTTAATTTAATAGCCTTTTATTTACAGGATATATACATGGGTAACTTTACAGCATTAACAATGCCAAACCTCTTGTTCCAATTTTTCACCTCTTACCCCCCCCCCCTCCCCTAAATGGCAGGATGACCAGTAGATGTTAAATATATTAAATATAACTTAGATAACATAATAAGTATACATGACCAAAACATTATTTTGCTGTACAAAAGAATCAGACTCTGAATTATTGTACAATTAGCTTGTGAAGGAAATCAAAATGCAGGTGTGCATAAATATAGGGATTGGGAATTAATGTAATGGTTTTAGTCATCTCCCAGAGTTCTTTTCTGGGTATAGCTGGTTCAGTTCATTACTGCTCCATTAGAAATGATTTGGTTGATCTTGTTGCTGAGGATGGCCTGATCCATCAGAACTGGTCATCATCTAGTATTGTTGTTGAAGATATAATGATCTCCTGGTCCTCTCATTTCCATCAGCATCAGTTCGTAAGTCTCTCCAGGCCTTTCTGAAATCATCCTGTTGGTCATTTCTTACAGAACAGTAATATTCCATAATTTTCATATACCACAATTTATTCAGCCATTCTCCAACTGATGGACATCCATTCAGTTTCAGTTTCTAGCCACTCAAAAGGGCTGCCACAAACATTCGTGCAACAGGTCCCTTTCCCTTCTTTATAATCTCTTTGGGATATAATCCCAGTAGTAACACTGCTGGATCAAAGGGTATGCAAGTTTGATACTTTTTGAGCATAGTTCCAAATACTTCCAAATGGTTGGATTCGTTCACAACTCCACCAACAATGAATCAATGTCCCAGTTTTCCCACATCCCTCCAACAATATCTATTTTTCCTGTCATTTTAGCCAATCTGACAGGTGTGTAGTTATCTTAGAGTTGTCTAATTTGCATTTCTCTGATTAATAATGACTTGGAGCATCTTTTCATATGACTAGAAATAGTTTCAATTTCTTCATCTGAGAATTGTCTGTTCATATCCTTTGACCATTTTTCAATTGGAGAATGGCTTGATTTTATAAATTAGAGGTTAATTTCTATATATTTTGGAAATGAGGCCTTTATCAGAACCTTTGACTGTAAAACATATTTTCCCAGTTTATTGCTTCCCTTCTAATCTTGTCTGCATTAGATTTGTTTGTACAAAAACTTTTCAGTTTGGTATAATCGAAATTTTCTATTTTGTGGTCAGTAATGATCTCTAGTTTGCTTTGGTCATAAAGACCCCTTCCACAGGTCTAGATGTAAACTATCCTATGTTCCTCAATTTATTAATGATTTCATTCTTTATGCCTAGGTCATGAACCCATTTTATTATCTTGGTGTCGGCGTTAAGTATGGATCAATGCCTAGTTTCTGCCATATTAGTTCCAATTTTCCCAGCAATTTTTATCAAACAGTAAGTTCTTATCCCAAAAGTGGATCTTTGGGTTTGTCAAGACTAGGTTACTATTTTGACTGTTTTGTCCTTGAACCTACTTATTCCACTGATCAACTAATCTATTCCTTAGCCAATACCAATAGTTTTGGTAACTGCTGCTCTATAATATAATTTTAGATCTGGTACAGCTAAGCCACCATCATTTGATTGTTTTTTCATTAATTCCCTTGAAATTCTTGACCTTTTGTTTTTCCTATGAACTTTGTTGTTATTTTTCTAGGTCATTAAAATAGTTTTTGGGAGTCTGATTGGTATAGCGCCAAATAAATAGATTTAGTTTAGGTAATATTGTCATCTTTATTATATTTGCTCGCCCTATCCAAGGCATTTAATATTTTCCAATTGGTTAGATCAGACTTAATTTGTGTGAAAAGTGGTCTTATTTTGCTCATAAAGTTTCTGATTTTCCTTGGCAGATAGATTCCTAAATATTTTATATTATCAGTAGTTACTTTAAATGGAATTTCTTTGTAACTCTGACTGTTGGATTTTGTTAGTGATATTAAGAATGCTGATGACTTATGTGGGTTTATTTTATAACCAGCAACTTTGCTAAAGTTGGATTATTTCTAATAACTTTTTTAGAGATCTTGGGGTTCTCTAAGTATACCATCATGTCATCACAAAGAGTGATAATTTTTCCTCATTGCCTATTCTTATTCCTTTAATCTTTTCTCAGCTCTTATTGCTATAGCTAGCGTTTCTAATACAATATTAAATAGTAACGGTGATAGTGGGTAACCTTGTTTCACTCCAGATCTTATTGGGAATGGTTGGTTTGTCTCCATACAATGATGCTTACTGATGGTTTTAAAAGATGCGTGATTATTTAAGGAAAAGTCCATTTATTCCTATACTCAAGTGTTTTTAATAGGAATGGATGTTGGATTTTAATCAAATGCTTTTCTGCATCATTGAATGATCATTGGTTTTTTAATTTGGTTATTAAATGGCCAATTATATTGATAGTTTTCCAAATTGGAACCAGCCCTGCATTCCGGTAAAATCCTACTTGATCATAGGTATTCTTGGAGATGATTTTTGTAGTCTTTTGCCAATATCTTTTAAGATTTTAGCATCAATCATTAGGGAGATTGGTCTATAATTTTCTTTCTCGGTTTCAGCCTACCTGGTTGGTATCAGTACCATGTCTGTGTCATAGAAGGAATTTGTAGGACCCTTCATTCCCTATTTTATCAAATAATTTATATAGTTTAGAATTGTTTTTTAAATGTTTGGTAAATTCAAAATCCATCTGGTCCGGGGATTTTTCTTAGGAGTTGTTTAATTGCCGTTCTATTTCTTTTCGAAATGGGACTATTCAACAATTTTTCCTCCTCTGTTAGTCTGAAGTCTATATTTTTGGAGGATCATCCATTTCACTTAGGTTATCAAATTTATTGGCATAAAGTTGAGCAAATAACTCTTATTATTTCTCTAATTTCCTCTTCCTTGGTGGAAGTTCCCTTTCATTTTTTAAGACTATAATTTCATTTTCCTCCCTCCTTTTCTAATCAGATTTACAAAGGTTATCTATTTTATTGGCTTTTCATAGAACCAACTCTTAGTTTATTAATTAGTTCAATAGATTTTTTACTTTCAATATTTTTAATTTCTCCTTTTAATTTTAAATTTCCAATTTAGTATTTGATTGGGGTTTTAATTTTTTTTAGTTTTAGTTGCAACCCAATTCATTAATCTTTTCTTTCTCTGTTTTATTCAAGTAAGCCTCTAAGGATATAAATTCCTCTTATTACCCTTTGGCTGCATCCCACAATTTGGTATGGATGTCTCATCATTGTCATTATCTTGAGTGAAATTATTAATTGTATCTATAATTTGCTGCTTCACCCAATCATTCTTTAAGATGAGATTTTAGTTTCAATTACTTTTTGGTCTATTTCCCCTAATTTTTTTGTGTAGTTTTTATTGATCATGATCGAAAGAAAGCATTTACTATTTCTGCTTTCTTGCATTTAATTTGAGGTCTTTATGTCCTAATATATGGTCAATTTTGAATAGGTTCCATGAACTGCTGAGGAAAGTATATTCCTTCTATCTCCATTCATTTTTCCAAAGATCCAACACCTAATTTTTCTAATATTCTGTTTACTTTTTAATTTCTTTCTTATTTGTTTGTGGTTTGGATTTGTCTAATTCTGAGAGTGCAAGGTTAGGATCTCCTACTATTACAGTTTTGTTGTCTATTTCTTCTTGCAACTCTCTTAACTTCTCCTTTAGGAAGCTGAGTGCCATACCACTGGTATATATGTTTAATTATTGATATTGCTTCGTTGTTTATGCTACCCTTTAGAGGATGAGTTACCTTCCTTATCTCTTTAATTAGATCAATTTTTACTTTTGCTTGATCTGAGATAAGGATGGCTACCCTGCTTTTTGACTTCACCTGAAGCATAATAGATTTTGTCAGCCTTTTACCTTTACTCTATATGTATCCCCTGCTTAAATGTGTTTCTTGTAAACAACATATTGTAGGGTTCTGACTTTGATCCAGTCTGCATCCCTCCTCTTTATGGGGAGTTCATCCCATTCACATTTACGGTTAGAATTACTAAATCTGTTTTCCTGCCATCCTAATAACCCCAGATTGTGCTTACTTATTCTTGCCTCCCCCAACCCTCTTTCCCCTTTAAACTTATGTACCCCTCTTTATCACGATACTTTCCTCTTTATAATCCCTCCCTCCCCTTTGAGTCTTTCCCTTCCTTCCCTTATTCTCTTTTCTTTCCTTTTCCTCTCCCCGTTTTTAATGAGGCGAGAGAATTTCTCAAAACAAATGTCAATTTTTTTCCTTTGGGCCAACCTGATGAGAGTAAGATTCACACAATGTTCCTCCCCTCTCTAAATTCCCTCAGATATGATAAGTTTTAGCCCTTTGGGGATGTGGTTTCCTCTTTTTATCCCTCCTTCCACCTTATTCTGCCATCATCCCTTTCCATATTACTTCCCTTTTTTATGTTAATCAGTACTATCAAATTTTTCATGTTTTTTTTGTATATCCACAACAGAAATACAATTCTCAAGGTTATTTTACCTTTTTCTGCATCTCTTGAGTTCTATTCTTGGAGATCAAATTTTTGTTTAATTTGGTTTTCTTCAGAAACAAATGGAATTCATTTGTTTCATTAAATGTCCATCTTCTTCCCTGAAGAAAATGCTCAGCTTAGTTGAGTTATTTTGTTGCATCCAAGTTCTTGTGCCTTTCGGAATATCATTTCCAGGCCCTTCTTTCCTTTAACGTGAGGCAGCAGATCCTGGGTGATCCTTATTGTGGACCTGTATTTAAATGGTTTTGGCGCTTGTAAAATTTTCCTTTATCTGATAGTTCTGAAATTTTGCCACAATATTCCTTGGTGTTTTTATTTTAGGGTTTCTTTCAGGAAGGTGTTCGATGAATTCTTTCAATCTATTTTACCTTCTGATTCTATTACATCCTGGGCAGTTTCTCTTTGATGATTTCTTGTAAATAGTATCTAGGCTCTTTTTCATCATAGTTTTCGGAAGTCCAATAACCTCAGATTATCTCCCAGATCTATTTTCCAAGTCTGTCATTTAGCAAGTAGATAATTCATGGTTTTTCCAGTTTGCATTTTTTGGTTTTGCTTGACTGATTCTTGCTGCTCAATGCATCATTAGTTTCAATTTGTTCAGTTCTAATTTTTAAAGAATTATTTTCTTCATTAGCTTTTTTACTTCTTCTGTATATGTCCAATTGAGTTTTTGAATGTATTGTTTTGGTCTGTGGAATTTTTTCCATTTCACTAATTTTTTTTTTTAGTGAATTATTTTCTTTTCCACCACGATCCTACTTTCTTGCATGTTCTTTGTCTTTTCCAATTCACGGATCCTACTTTCTAGTGAATTTTATTTTCCAATTCCACAATTCTTACTTTCCTGTGATTTTTTTATTTTCCAATTCACCAATTTGCACTTCCTGGGAATTTTTAACTTTCCATTGTATTTCAGGAAGTTGTTGCTCTTGTAAGGCCTTTTCCTTTCCCATTTATCTTCTAACCTCTTTTGAGACTTTTAATGGTCTCTTCTATGAGAGCTTATGTAAAGGAGGACAGTCTGATGCATTTTCGCTGTTTGAGGTCTCTTCAGGTTTGCTGACCTGCTCTTTTCTATAGAAGCTGTCGATTTTTCTTTTCATCTTTTTATTCATGTTTTAAAGCCTTTGGTGGGTCTCCCTAGGCATTACCAGCTTCCTCCAGAGCAGGGAAAGATTTTACTTCCGCTCCGAGGTATGGGAGTGCTCGGTGAGAGTTTTCCCTTCCCCAACAGGAAGTGGATCAGCACACGAGTTATCAACGGCAGTAGGGCTGGGTGGATTATCAGTCCCAGGCTAGAGACTAATTATTGCCCAGGCCGGAGCCTCTGTGGGACTGTGGTATAGCAGCTGAGCACGACCGCAGACCGCCTGGAACTCTGCCCCAGTGTCTCTGCCCAATCAACCGGCCCTGGAAAGCTCTATGGCCCCAACGAGCTCCCCACTGTGCAGATTGAGGCTAACCCGGCTGCGCCTCCTGCCGTGCGGATCCACTCCCAAGGAAAAGCCCACTGGTTGGGGCTGCGCGCTTGTGCTGAGATCTGTGCTTTCACCCTTGGTTTGAGACTCCTCGGAACCCTTCTCTCCCCGCCTCGCCCGATCCCCCTGGCCCCAAACCAACCTTTTAGACTGCAGATTTTCTTTGGCAGGTGAGTTGTTCTACTTTATCTTCCAATTGTAGCAGTCAAGACTATTTTTGAGGCTCAATATAATATTGGTAACGAGGGTAAGAGAAGAGCTTAGAAAGTCGCGTGTGTCTTCTCTGCCATCTTGGCTCCGCCCCCCGCTTGACTAATTCTTAATGTCTGTCTCACCAAATCATTCATTTCCATTTGTTCAGTTCTGATTTTTAGGGAATTATTTCCTTCAGTTACTTTTTTACTTCTTTTTGTATTTGTCCGGTTGAGTTTTTAAATGAGTTGTTTTGTACAATGATTTTTTTTTTTCATTTCACAAATGAGAGATTTCCTGAGAGTTATTTACTTTTTCCATTTAACAAATTCTGTTTTTCAGGCAGTTGTTTTCTTTTTCCATTTTGTCAAATTTATCTTTTAATGAGTTATATGCCTTTTCCAAACCCTCTTGCAAAATTTTCCTTCCTTTTCTTAATTTTTCTTCTAGCTCTCTTTTTGAGATCCTTTTTAATTTCTTCTTGGAGACCTTGTGTGATGGGGATCAGGTTATCTCAGCTTTTGGGCCTTCATCTGAACACAATCTGCTTTTAATATCCTCAGGGTTTGAAATTTATTCTTCTGTTTCACCATAAAAACTATCTATGGTTAGAATTCCCTTTGCTTTTTTTCTAATTTTTTTAAATATTGGGATATGGTTTTAGGACAAGAGAGGTATTCTAAGCTTTCTCTACAAGTGGAAGCAAATCAGCCACAGCTATTCTGGGATCATGCTGACTTGCTCCTGGAGCTCGATGGGCATGGCCAGGACCTGTGAGATCTGGCATTTCCAAGTTCACTATTTACCTTTTGTGTTTGTGTTGGATTTTTATAACTTCTCTGATGATCTCCTGGCTTTCACCCAGGGCACAGTAGCCAACACATAGATTCCTCCCCATATATTCTTCACTAATCAAAGGATGCACTGCACAGTGATTGAACCCCACCCCTGGTCTGCACAGCTTGTACTGATGTCCATGCTCTGCCTAAACCTGACCACCTCCTTCTGTTCTCTATTAAAACAGATCTTTTATTGCAATCTTCAAATTTATCTTCTGCTGTCAATTTGCTGTATTCCCAATATTTGTAGATACTTTCAGAACTAATTCTGAGGCTGAATTTGCTAATTAGTTGAGGGTTGTAGGAGAAGAGCAGAAAGAGTTGTGTTTCTTCTCTGACATCTTGGCTCTGCCCCACCCATTACATATTTTCTTTCTTTCTCTCTTCCTTCCTTCTTTTACCCTTCTTACTTTCCTTCATTACCAAATAAAGTTATACTTAAATCATTGTTGCTTTGGGCTGTCATTTCTGAGTTCTTTTGGCATTTTTATTGTAGCAATTTTTAGACATTATTAAACTCATCCAATGACTGGCAATCATAATCTTAAACCTTTTTTATATTTATGTATTTCCCCCTTTTCAGGAAAAAAATTATCCTTGATGCCTCTAATTCTCAATTAAATGAGTATTCTTTAGGATTCTAGAATTCATCAGGGTCAGATTCTATAGGATATGCTTAAAGTTACACTATAGTTAAACTGGCAGTGTCATGCATTTTTCCTATGAATTAATAATCTAAGATGAGTGATGATGAATTGCTTTTTCAACTAAAATATTCCAGCTATATGGAGGTTTGCCAAGAAATTTGAAATGTTTAGCAATACATCAAAAGGATAAAATTACAGATTCTTTTTTCAAAAGTAACTCCCCCCCATTCAGTTTCCTCTTAGAAGATGCAGTTCTTGATCAAAACTCAGCAAAAAAGGTGTTGTGTCTTATTCAAAAAGAACTGATTTAAAAGGCAAACAATGTGGGGATAGTCTCACACAAGTAATGTCATAAAGATAATATTTTGAATAATATATAGTAAACTTAAGCAGTAGAATTTAGAAATATCAATTAAAGAATGAGAAGAATTATTAGAGAGATGAGCTAAGGATAAGACAAAAGGAAAGCTCTGTGAAGAGAACATTTCTAGTACAATATTGAATAATGGTGATGATGGGCATCCTTGTTTCACCACTGAATTTTTACTGGGAATGCTTCTAGCTTATTCCCATTACATACAATGATTGTTTATGGTTTTAAATAGATGCAATTTATCATTGTAAGGAAAACTCCATTTATTCCTTTGCTACCTAGTGTTTTTATGAGGAATGGGTGCTTCATCCCATAAGTTTTGGTATGTACTTTGAAAAAATGTCTGTGGATTTTTTTCCTGTCACCAATTCTAATTTTTAAGGAGTTTTTTTCCTTCAGAATACATGTATGCATACATACATACATACATATTCCTTTTTGCAAAATCTGTCTTTTAAGAAGTTATTTTCTTCGTTAATTTTGGTGCTTTCATTTCTAAGTTGCTGGTTTTTTTCATCATTCTGCAGAACTATCATTTCTTTCATCAATTTTTCTTCTACCTTCTTACTTAATTTTTAAAATCCTTTTAGAATAGAATTATTGAGTGTTTTTTTAAAGTAAATTTCTTATTTTTTTCTTTCTATATTTGTTGCTAATCAATAATATCATTGAATAACTGAAATTCAGCAAATCCCCAAAGAAATGTCAGTCCACAAGTATTTACTAATAATTTACTTGGTTCCAGTCACTGTCTATGAGATGTGAATAAAAAGACAAATTGAAAGATAATTCCTTAAAGGGGAAGGAGAGCAAAAGTACTTGTTGGGCCTTGGGTGAGAAATTTGTAGAGAAAATCTAGAGGGAATATTGGAGAGACATAAGTTATGATTGGTCTGGATGCCCTTACAAAATGGAATTTCTTGAAGGAGCTGTACAATTAGAGGTAGAGCTTTCAGATGACAGTTACTTCCAATCATTGATGGCCAGTGCTGGCATGAATCTTCATTTAGAAAAGCTAAGACATAATAGAGGAAATTTGGAGTGTAGCCACATGAGGAATGAGGATAACCTGATATTTTCTTTTACTAGCAATTTATATATTCTTATCCTCCAGAGTTCTTATGCTTTTCTTGGTAATTAATGCCTTACCTCACCTGGAAATAAATAGATTAATAATGTAAACCTCCACATAATGTACCAAATCTCAATCAAAAGTGGTTAAATTTTTATGTACTTTCTGTATAAACACCAAAATAGCGTGCACAATTACGACCATTTTGATAATAATATAAACAAATTCTATAATGCTTTACTGTCACAGAAAAAAATCTATTTGTTACATAATTGGAAATTATTGCTTAAGGCAAAACCTCTTGAACTATCATAGAGAAACTCCAAAAGTTTTAAACCACTTAATGGAAACTACCACTAAAGAGAACAGAGTAATTTGCTTGAAGTGAGGAACACTTGGGTTCAAATCTTGTCTCTGACACTCAAAAGCAATATGAAAACTGACAAGTCTGCATCTAAACATTGCTAGCAAATCCTGGAGATTTCTCTACTATAGTTGATTAAGTCTTAGCTGGGACATCATCTGAGATGGTAGAAAGAGTTGCATAAATGAGAAAAGTATATAATCTTTTTGCGTATTCAATTATTGCCAGTGCTTTTGTTTTCTCTTTGTTATTTTTGTTTTTTGTTTTTGTTTTTTGGTTTATTCATTCATTCTTTCATTCCTCTATTTAAAAAGCTGGAATATCAGAGACAGCTTTTTAGTGCAGAGGAGGCATACAAAAATTTAGGAAAAGTCTTAAAGGTTTAAAAATCAAGTAAGTAACTTGCCCCTAAGCCTCATCAAATAATAATGGATCAATTTACTGCCCAACATAATAGAAATCTTATCATGTGATGTTTTCATTTAACTCATTTGCCATTTATTTCTGTTGTAGCAAAAATCTTAGTGATATATCACTCTCTCCAAAGATTTTAGCACATCTCTTTTTGGGGGGCAGTGGGGACATATGATACATATTACGTATGAGGTAGAATATATTATTCACTTCATTATTCTTGTGAACCAACCATGTTTAGGAGACTTAAAGATTTAGTTATCTGTGCTGTGTTTCAGAATTTAATCTCCATATATTCATAAAAGCACTTTGGAAAAATTATAAATTAAAAGTAAAAATATAATGACATCAGATATGTATTAATTATGAAATTTCTAACTTCTAATTATAATGTTCCAAAACAGTTTCATTTTTTCCTGAACAGACTAAAGGACATGTATAAACTGATGAAATAAAGAAAATAGGAAAAAAATATTTACGATTATGGAATTTATATAGCACTTCAAAGTGTTTTGTCAAATGCTTCACAAATATTATCTCATTTGGTCTTCACAACAACTATAAAAATTTTAGGGACTACTGTTATTTTCATTATGCAGATGTGTGTCAGAATTTGAATTCTGATCTTCCTGTCTCAAAGTCCAATACACTTGTTCAGTATGTGACCTAGCTGCCTTAATTGGAAATGCAAAATTTTGACTAGTTATGATGGCTAAGTTTAGAACTGGGAAAGAATTGAGAATATATGCTTTCATCTTTGAAGATTTGGGGGAATGTGATGTATTACATATGCTACAAGATGGAATTGATATGTTGATAGATACAGTGAGAACATCTGATAATGTATACAGTATTCTCAGTATTCTATCTTTTTTCCCTCCCCACCTGAAAAAAGGGGAAAGCTTATTTTTGTCTTCTGTTCCCTGAAACATTTTTTTTTAATAATAGCATTAGCTTGTTACTAGTTTTGTTAATTTTGTACTTCATTGATGCATACATTTCTGATGATGCTTTCTCTGCATTCCTATTATTCATCATTTCTTACTAAAAGATAGAATAATTCAAACAACAACAAAAATAATGATATCTATTATTTAAATAAGACTTTGTTTGCAAAGCGTTTTACAAACATTCTCTCATATAATTATCACAACAAACCTGTGATAAAGCTGTTATTATTCCCATTGTACAACTGAAAAATCTGAGGCAGACACAGATTAAGTAATATTTCAACATCATACAGATAGTAGGTTATTGAGGCTAGGTTTTAACCTAAGTCTTCCTAACTCCAGACTAAGTGGTCTTCTGTGCTACTTTAATGTGTAAATATATAATATGTATATAACACAGAATAATACTCTGTCATTTCCTTTGCATTCTATTCTTGATGTGGATACATACTGGCAGGTTCTAGGGTTATAATACAAAAAGAAAAAAAAGTAGTCAATAAAAATAAAAATCTATTTGGAATCATAAAAGTCAATTCATTGCATTTTTCACTTTTCAAGTCATTTTCCTTTAAAAAATGCAGCTTTACTTACAAAGAGTATTCCATGTACTTAAGAGCACACTTATAGACCAACTGTCTATAAGAAGCCTGCCCTTCAAAAATCTTCACTTGACACTCACAGTTTATTGTTTTTATTCAGTAGATATTTGTGTCTTAGAAATATTCTCATTTGATTCAAAATTTAGTCTCTTAGATGACTCACTATGCTCATACTAATTTAGCCTCATCCAATAGCCTATAAGGATTTTTAACCTTTCTTTACACAGTCATACAGTCATGACAAAAATCCATAGTCTGCCTCAGAATCTACTGCTCCCTTTGGTATAATCTCACAAATTTGTCATTCTTTAGTTCAGCAATATTACTGGAATCAATTACCTTTTGGAAAGCTTCATTTTTTAATGGTTTATTAAGCATAGGACAGAAGAAGCATTTCTTCAGAATGCTCTTTGCAAAGGTTAAACATATACACTTACTGCATGGTACATGACTCACAGTAATGCATTTTGGGAACACTGATTCATCCTATTTTCTGTTTTGATAACAGACTTGAGTTCCTCTTATTCCAATATAGACCATCAAAAGAACATTATTCTGAAAAAAAAAAGCTTCAATATCTCTTCTATTGAATGCGATAAAAGACTCTGAATATGGTAAAATGGGTTGCTTTTTCATGGCTCTACCATTCATCAAATAGAAGCTTTATGTTATTCCCATTGATATTTATGTCTTTCTCCTAACTAACTCCACAGTGCATAAATGAAGTTTATAGACTCTGTCAAATCGTGTAGATGAAATGCTTAAAAACAGAACACTGTCCTTGAAAATACAAGTCTCAGCTATTTCAACGCCCTCTGAAATCAATTCAAAATATTAAAATAACTCCTTCTGTTATATTTTTAACATGTCCTATTTGTGGCTGTCAATATAGTACAAACATTTCTATTGTAATAGTTGAATTACCTGGAATCAAGCAAAGGGGAATAAAACAATATATAGCAGTGATTTAAAATATAAACTTAAATGACTATTCCTTATACAGAATATAAGGCTGGCTATAATTTTCTACTTCTGAAGACCAAGCCTGTTTCCTACTGTTTTCCTTCTAGAACTTTTTTGTTGTTGTTGAAGTTCTTGTAGAGTTATATTTATGTTACTTTTTAATGTTGTCACAATATCTTCTAAATGGAATATTTTTATCACTTTTATATATTTAGAAAGATACTATAGCATAATTAATAAAATACTAACTACAAAGTTTCAATCCTTCTTCAGACATTTATTAGATATGTGACTCTTGGCAAGTTTTTCCAATCTCTTATTTGTAAAAGCAGGAATAATAATAACATCTTCTTTTCACGACTGTTGGGAGGATTAAATGAAATAATACACATAAAGTAGCTTGTAAACAATAAACCAGCTCTAATCATTTTTTATCATCTCATTCTTCTCAAAGTGTCTGATAGCATTTACAAAGAAAAAAGGTCTACAGGTGGGTTGGTATCAACAACTATTCCTTTTTTACTTAATGCTCCAAAGACTATTCCTTAGATAGATTAAACATTTTTTCTTATAATGGAATGAAAATATTATGATTTAAGCTCATCTTCTCTAAACTAAAGTATCCTTTGTACAAGAGTAGTAGTAAAGATAACTATAATGATCTATATATCATTTATTGCCTTGTGGTTTTGTGTTTTTTGAGACAGATTTTTTTTTTGGTTTTGAAATGCTTTCACTCAATATAGTTCAGAGACAATAAATATCTGGTATGGTGGTATCTGTTATACATGTTGATCTTAAGTTTTATGGGTCAACATCGTATCCAGGAAATTTTGTATAACAGCATTCAAGTTCTGATACAGTTTATTAATTAGAATTTCATTGGTATCTTGCTATTTATCTTTGTCATATAGGGATTCACCATCTGCTAGATCATGACAATTAGTGTCCTTCCAATATATAATTATAGTCAGGATGACACATCTTGCTGGTATTTGGTAGATAATATACTTTTGGTGGAATGCTGTGCTAAATTACATAGATTTATTTTTGTTTTATTTTTGCTTTTATCATTTCCTTGCTTCTTTGTGCAATTCCATCAATTTCAGTGTTCATGACTTTCCCCTAAGATGCCTCTCTATTTTATTTTATTTTTTTTAATAGCCTTTTATTTACAGGTTATATGCATGGGTAACTTTACAGCATTAATAATTGCCAAACCTCTTGTTCCAATTTTTCACCTCTTACCCGCCACCCCCTCCCCCAGATGGCAGGATGACCAGTAGATGTTAAATATATTAAAATATAAATTAGATACACAATAAGTATACACGACCAAACCGTTATTTTGCTGTACAAAAAGAATCAGACTCTGAAATATTATACAATTAGCTTGTGAAGGAAATCAAAAATGCAGGTGGGCATAAATATAGGGATTGGGAATTCAATGTAATGGTTTTTAGTCATCTCCCAAAATTCTTTCTCTGGGCGTAGCTGGTTCAGTTCATTACTGCTCCATTAGAAATTATTTGGTTGATCTCATTGCTGAGGATGGCCACGTCCATCAGAACTGGTCATCATATAGTATTGTTGTTGAAGTATATAATGATCTCCTGGTCCTGCTCACTTCACTCAGCATCAGGTCGTGTAAGTCTCTCCAGGCCTTTCTGAAATCATCCTGTTGGTCATTTCTTACAGAACAATAATATTCCATAATATTCATATACCACAATTTATTCAGCCATTCTCCAACTGATGGGCATCCATTCAATTTCCAGTTTCTAGCCATTACAAAAAGGGCTGCCACAAACATTCGTGCACATACAGGTCCCTTTCCCTTCTTTATAATTTCTTTGGGATATAAGCCCAGTAGTAACACTGCTAGATCAAAGGGTATGCACAGTTTGATAACTTTTTGAGCATATTTCCAAACTACTCTCCAGAATGGTTGGATTTGTTCACAACTCCACCAACAATGCATCAATGTCCCAGTTTTCCTGCATCCACTCCAACAATCATCATTATTTTTTCCTGTCATCTTAGCCAATCTGACAGGTGTGTAGTGGTATCTTAGAGTTGTCTTAATTTGCATTTCTCTGATTAATAATGACTTGGAGCATCTTTTCATATGACTAGAAATAGTTTCAATTTCTTCATCTGAGAATTCTGTTCATATCCTTTGACCATTTTTCAATTGGAGAATGATGTCTCTCTATTTTAACAGAGAATTCTGCATCATTCAGTAATTTTATAATGTTTATTTGATAGCATGTTGTTAGCTAATTTCATGTGAACTTTGCCCATTGAGGGTCTAATGGTTCTACTCTTCTGTCTCACATTTTGTAGTCTCTAATTAGAGGCAATCCACTTGCAGTTACAGACAAGTTAAATTGTGAGCACTTCTTTTCAACTTTTATTATTGCTTGGTGAAGCGGTGTCTATTTCCTATTTTTATAGGTTCTTAATATGTCCTAACCTGTTTATCAGTTCTCTTTCTCTTTTTAATAAAAGTGTTAATCTTTCAACATGTCTTTGAGAATAATAGGATAATTTTCATAGTTTCTTAATATTGTTCATATTTTTGTTAGAACTTTCAAATACGATATAGTTCATTGAATGGATACAAAAGATTATATTAAGAAGTGTTGAGAGAATGTCATTTGCATTAAATATGTTTTTCTCTAACTGCATTTTGATTTCAAAATACCAGTAAGTCTCTGATTTTATTTAAGCACAGGTTTCTTTATGACAATTCTATGTTCCATATGTCTGGTCTAGAGGAGATTAAGTTGTTTGTAAATATTGCAGTCAAGCCACTGTTTCAATTCTGCCTTCAGATTCAAGTAAGAAGCTTTTAGTCTTTCTTCTTTTATTGGCACACAAATTTTTTTCATTTGACACCAAGTGACATTTTGATTTTTCAACAGAACTAAATACTGTGATATCATTCATGTATATCAAGTGATTAGTAAGATATTTAGGATTGATTCCCTCTTTAACTTGGAAGACATCCTGAATTTTATTTAAAAGAGGTAATAGATTCATACCTAAGGAAATCCATAATGAATTTAACTGTCTTAGTGAAAAATAAATTGTTTAAATTTGCTCTATTATATTGGTAATGTGTTTTAAATAAAGAACTAGTTTTTCATATGAACAATGTTTAGTTCTATTTTATGTGTTTATATATATATATATATATATATATATACACACACACAAACATATATTTTTATATATGTATGTATGTATGTACACACACACACACAAATAAACCATGTGGATGGAACTGAATCAACATTTGATGATATTCAGTAAAGGCAGCAGAAATGTTTTCATGCAGCCTGTTCATTAATTACTGAATCAATGATAAATTACTCTTTATCATCTTAGTATTGGAGGTTATATCCTGTTTACTCTTTGATTAATATTTATTCTTTCAATTTCTTGTAAGTTTATATAAATGTCTTAAAATAATATGAAAGATGTATATAATATGAGGAAATATATAATTTATACATTTTACAATAAGTAATAAATTATAATGCAGATAAGTACTTAATGGTGTAAATATTATTTTTTCAGAGGTATCAGTGAGATTATCTTTGTTAGTAAATATGTGATGCCTTTTTCAAGAAAAGTCGCATGTATGAGGAGTCTGGCAAAGGTTTTGCTTAAAATTCATGTGCTTTTGTATGAAGTATTGGAGCTAATGCTTATGATTTTCATTTGATCCTGAAAAATTCTAATTGTTTTTTTAAACTATTTTTAGTAATAGCCTTTAATTTATCCAGTCATTGATATATGATCTTAATGATTCAAACTGTAATTATATAACCTATATAGATGATCAGACATTTCAGTCTCTTTTCGTAATTCTTTCTCTCTTCCTTTTTTTTTTATTTCTTATTCCTCTGAGGTAAAGTTTTTATTGATCTCAAATTGTTTTATTATTGTTTTTTCATGGTTAGTTGTGTTTTCCTTGACCATCTTAATTTTTATTTCAATTTAAAATTATTGATTCTAAATTTTAGTTACTTTTGTTTTCTGCATTTAATTTTAGTATTCAAGATTTCTACTGTACATATAAACTAAATATTTGTTTAATCTTTTAGTGTCATTATTTAGTTTTTCAGCAGCTTTCTCATATTAGTTTTGACATGGTGTGTTTTAATGTTTATTTTGACTATTAGTCTCTGATAGCTTTAGGTTTGCATTTATGCTTCTTATAAGAACATTTAGTGCTAATTGTATTTTTATGTTCAGATTCCAAAATTTTTTTTTAACTTTAAGGACCACCTTTTTCACACTGCAGAGGTGTTAATTCCATCAATTGTATACTCAGAGACAATTTGACTAAAATTTAGTGTTCTTGCCATTTTTATGTTTTTTTTTTTTTTTGTAAAATTGTGTGGAATGATACATCTATTCATGATGTTCATAGGAGGTGCTTACTTAAAAACACAATTTTGGCATTTTTGGTCTACTCAGTGGGTTTAGTTTTACAGCAGAAAAATATTTTAAACTTCCATTCTAAGTATGTACATTTATCTTTCAAAATAATTTGAGTCATTATTGTTATTTTTCTCATACATTTAATTTTAGAAAGAATTTTTAAAGTTTTCCTGGAATGGAAAATTATAATGGTATCAGTTTCTCTAACATTTGCCTCTTCAGAATTTAGAAATTATTTGATTTCATCTAATCAATGCTAAGAAATGAAATTATTTCTTATACTATAATTTCAAACTCAAATAGAAAATGATTCCTGTGGGTCACATATTGACTTAGAAAACTTCAAATCAATATTATTTATGTTGCAACGCAATTTTTTTTGTTAAACATTTCCAATTACATTTTAAGATGGCTCAGGTTCAACTCACAGTTTTCTGTGCCCTGAACCAGTTGGTAATGGAGTTTTGTGTGAGTGGGGCTAAAGATACCTTTGACCAAAATCAAACAAGTAAACAGAACAAAGCAAACTAAAACAAAAAAAAAATCTTATTACTAACAGTTAAATCTATGCATTTTAAAATTGTTCCTATTTCCTTTTCCCTTAGCATCGAATATTGGCCAAAAATAGTTAAACATTATTACTGTTGTTATTATTAAATTTTCAATTAAATTCAACTTTCTTTCATACAGTGGTCAAACCAGAATTGGGGATTTGTGAAGGTCAAAAATCTTTGAGCTAGATAACATTGCTTTGTGAGCATGAAAATTTACAGATCTCAAGCCTGTCCCTCATATACTGGAAAAAATACAACTTTCAAGACCAGTAAGAAAGCAATAAAACCAGCCCAGACAATTTCTCCAGAGATTTGACAGTGTTCAATCCAAATATCAAGTCCAAAATTAGGGAATAGGCTGGAAGAATTGGGGGGAGGGGGAGAACAACAGCATAAAAAGCTATTAGTGGAAAGAACAACTTGAAATTCAAATGCAGAAGAGAAAGACTCCAAAATATTTACAAGCAATGATTCAGAGAAAAACACAAGCTGAGAAAAAACAATGGGAATACATGCAAGAGATAAAGCAAAAGTTTTAAGTTTAAATATTTTTAAATAAATTAATAGCACTTGAAAATAAGTGCAGATTATGGAGAAAAGAGCTAAAAAGGAATTACCAGCTTGCCAAAAGAGATGCAAAATTTTACTCAAACAAACAAAAACAAATTAACAAAAACATAAAACAAAACAAGAACAATGAAAATCCAAAACAAATAAAAAATCCTCTCTAAAGATTCAAATGGAGCTAATAGGATATGGATAATGCATAAAGAAATATTGAAACAAAGTGAAAAAGTTTAACAAAAGAAAAAGAAAATGTTAGGTATCTCATAGCCAAAACAACTGACTAAGAAACAGATGGAAAAGGAAAAAAATCATTGAAATAATTCTTCAATTCATAAATGGAAAAAATATATGAACAGACAATTTTGAGATGAAGAAATTAAACTAATTTCTAATCATGGAAAAAATGCACTAAACCATCTGAGGTACCCCTATATGTCCCTCAGATTGTCTAAGATGACAGGAAAAGATAATATTGGAGGGAAAATAAATGTTTGAGGGAATGTGGGAAAACTACGACACTAGTACATTGTTAGTGGAGTTGTGAACTGACTCAATCAATCTAGACAGCAATTTGGAGGTATACTCAAAGGGCTATCAGCAGATCCAGCAGTGACTCTACCAGCTGTGTATCCCAAAGAGATTATTATAACAAAGGGGAAAAGGATCCACATGTGCCAAAAATGTTTGTAGCAGCCCTTTTTGTAATGGTGAGGAACTGGAAACTCAGTGGATGCCCAACATTTTGAAAATGGCTCAATAAATTCTGGAATATAAGTATTATGGAAAAGTATTTTTCTATTAAAAACAATTAGCATAATAATTTTAGAAAGGCCTGGAGAGATTTACATGAACTTAGAAAAAAGGAAAACAATTTTAAAACTTGGGCTATATGAAAAATAATATAAAAAAGTTAAACTTATTTATCATATGTCAAGAAATTTTGGGAGCATTCTGGGAAGATGGCAGTGTATGTCAGAAAATTTCATGATCTAAAGATTTCTTCCACAAAAAAAAAAAAAAAAAGAAAAGAAAAGAAAATTGCTCCTCAACCTGAACAGAGGCTTGGGAACACTAGATAAGACATGGGGCAGACAAGGGTCTTCCTGGGACAACCTGAGAAGACCAGAGGAAAGGCCTCCAGACAGAGTTTAACTTCTTTGAAGCATAAATAACTCAAGGCTCTCTCCTGCAGAAACAACAAGGAAGGTGCCCTACAGATAGCTGGGTTCAGAGAGTACCTCAGCCCAAACCACAGTTCCTATACAGCAGGGAATAGGGGATGGGTAGCTGAATCCAAGAAGACTGAGGAATTTCTGCTGATTAGGAATAACAGGCCTAGATGTCCTGCTGAGAAAGAGAATTTATAGAAGAAATAAAAAAAATTGAAAATTGAGAGAGACAGAGAAAGAGAGAGAGAAAAAAGAGAAAGAGAAACATTCAAGAAAAACAAGATTATAAAAAATGTTAACCAACTAGAAAATATTTTTAATTATAACTTTTTATTGAGTGTACCCCATTCACATTTATTGTTAAAATTACCAATTCTGTATTGCCTACCCTCTTGTTAACCCCTTTTTATGCTTTTCTCTCTTCCTTCCTCCTTACCCCCCTTCCCATTATTAAACTTGTGAGTACCACTTGGTATTCACAGCCCTCCCTTTTTAATATTCCTCCCCCCACCTTAAAGTTCCTCCCTCTATCTTACTCCTTTTCTTCACAATTTCTGTATTCCCTTCCACTTAGCTTATTTCTTCCCTTTTCACTTTTCCCTTCCCACTTTTCAATGAGGTGGGAAAAGTTTCACCATAAATCAAATAGGTCTAATTTTTTTCTCTTTAAGCCAATTCTGATGTTAGTAAGATACACACTATATTCACCCCCTTCCATTCTTTCTTTCCTATGTAATAGGTTTCCTTTGCCTCTTCATGAGAGGTAGTACCCCCACTATACCCTTGTTCTAGTACAATTTACTTTCCACCTCTAGTTTCTAGAATAAGGTATACATGTATTCTTTATACATCTTTGTAGCAGAAATATAGTTCCCAAGATTTCTTTTTACTTTTTAGGTTTCTCTTGAGTTCTATATTTGTAAATCAAACTTTTGTTAAGTTCTGGTTTTTTCATTAAAAATAGGTGAAATTTGTTTTTTTCATTGAATGTCCATCTTTTTCCCTGGAAAAAGATGCTCATTTTAGCTGGGTAAATTATTTTTGATTGCATACCAAGTTCCTTAGCCTTTTGGAATATCATATTCCATGCCTTCGATCCTTTAATGTGGATGCTGCTATATCCTGGGTAATCCTTATTATGCCTCTATATTTGAATGGATTTTTTTTAGTCGCTTGAAGTATTTTTTAATTTGTCTGATAGATCTGGCATTAAATGACCACTATATTTCTTGGTATTTTGATTTTAGGATTCCTTCCATTGGTGACTGATGGATTCTTTCAATGTCTAGTTTGCCCTCTGTTTCTATGACTTCTGGGCAGTCTTTGATAATTTCCTGGAAAATAGTGTCCAGGTTCTTTTTTTCATGACATTTTTCAAGGAGTCCAATTATTCTCAGATTGTCTCTCCTAGATCAATTTTCCAGGCCTGTTGTTTTACCAAAAAGGTATTTGACAAATTTATTTCTTTATTTATTTTTATTTTTTATTTTTTATTTAATAGCCTTTTATTTACAGGTTATATGTATAGGTAACTTTACAGCATTAACAATTGCCAAACCTCTTGTTCCAGTTTTTCACCTCTTACCCCCCACTCCCTCCCCGAGATGGCAGGATGACCAGTAGATGTTAAATATATTAAAATATAAATTAGATACACAATAAGTATACACGACCAAACCGTTATTTTGCTGTACAAAAAGAATCAGACTCTGAAATATTGTACCATTAGCTTGTGAAGGAAATAAAAAATGCAGGTGGGCATAAATATAGGGATTGGGAATTCACTGTAATGGTTTTTAGTCATCTCCCAGAGTTCTTTCTCTGGGCGTAGCGGGTTCAGTTCATTAAAGCTCCATTGGAAATGATTTGGTTGATCTCATTGCTGAGGATGGCCAGGTCCATCAGAACTGGTCATCATATAGTATTGTTATAGAAGTATATAATGATCTCCCGGTCCTGCTCATTTTACTAAGCATCAGTTCATGTAAGTCTCTCCAGGCCTTTCTGAAATCATTCTGTTGATCATTTCTTACAGAACAATAATATTCCATAATATTCATATACCACAATTTATTCAGCCATTCTCCAACTGATGGGAATCCACTCAGTTTCCAGTTTTTAGCCACTACAAAGAGGGCTGCCACAAACATTCGTGCACATACAGGTCCCTTTTCCTTCTTTATGATCTCTTTGGGATATAAGCCCAGTAGTGACACAGCTGGATCAAAGGGTATGCACAGTTTGATAACTTTTGCATAGTTCAAACTACTCTCAGAATGGTTGGATTGTTCAACTCCACCAACAAGTGGACAATGTCCCAGTTTTCCGCATCCCTCAACAATCATCATTATTTTTTCCTGTCATCTTAGCCAATCTGACAGTGTGTATGGATCTTAGAGTTGTCTTAATTTGCATTTCTCTGATTAATAATGACTTGAGCATCTTTTCATATGACTAGAAATAGTTTCAATTTCTTCATCTGAGAATTGTCTGTTTATATCCTTTGACAATTTTCAATTGAGAAGGTTGACTTTATAAATTAGAGTTAATTCTCTATATATTTTGGAAATGAGGCTTTATCAGACCTTTAACTGAAAAATTTTCCAGTTTATTGCTTCCTTCTAATCTTGTCTGCATTAGTTTTGTTTGTACAAAAACTTTTCAGTTTGTATAGTCGAAATTTTCTATTTGTGAACAGTAATGATCTGTAGTTCTTCTTTGGTCATAAAGTCCTTCCCTTGCACAGGTCTGAGAGGTAAACTATCCTGTTTCTAATTTATTAATTTCATTCTTTCGTGGTCATGAACCCATTTTGATCTATCGGTGTACAGTGTTATGTGGATTAATGGCTAGTTTCTGTCATATTAGTTTCAATTTTCCAGCAATTTTATCAAACAGTAAGTTCTTATCCCAAAAGCTGGGGTCTTTGGTTTGTCAAAGACTAGGTTGCTATAGTTGTTGATCTTTTTGTCCTGAACCTAACCATTCCACTAATCAACTAATCTATTCTTAGCCAATACCAAATGGTTTTGGTAACTGCTTCTATAATATAAATTTAGATCTGTAGTTAAGCCACTTATTTGATTTTTTTCATTAATTCTTGAAATTCTTGACCTTTTGTTTTTCCATAGAAGTTTTGTTATTATTTTTCTAGGTCATTAAAATAGTTTTTGGGACTCTGATTGGTATAGCGCTAAATAAATAGATTAGTTTAGGTAATATTGTCATCTTTATTATATTTGCTCGTCCTATCAGAGCATTTAATATTTTTCAAATTGGTTAGATCAGACTTAATTGGTGAAAAGTGGTCTGTAATTTTGGCTCATAAAGTTTCTGATTTTCCCTTGGCGATACATTCTAAATATTTTATATTTATCAGTAGTTACTTTAAATGGAATTTCTCATTGTAACTCTGACTGTTGGATTTTGTTAGTGATATATAAGAATGCTGATGACTTATTTGGGTTTATTTTGTAATCAGCAACTTTGCTAAAGTTGTGGATTATTTCTAATAACTTATTAGTAGAATCTCTGGGGTTCTCTAACTATACCATCATATCATTGGCAAAGAGTGATAATTTTGTTTCCTCATTGCCTATTCTTATTCCTTTAATCTCTTTCTCAGCTCTTATTGCTATAGCTAGCGTTTCTAATACAATAGTAAATAGTAAGGGTGATAGTGGGCAACCTTGTTTCACTCCAGATCTTATTGGGAATGGTTGCAATTTGTCTCCATTACATATGATGCTTACTGATGGTTTTAAATAGATGCTGTTGATTATTTTAAGGAAAAGTCAATTTATTCCTATGCTCTCAAGTGTTTTTAATAGGAATGGATGTTGGATTTTATCAAATGCTTTTTCTGCATCTATTGAGATGATCATATGGTTTTTGTTAATTTAGTTATTAATATGGGCAATTATATTAATAGTTTTCCTAATATTGAACCAGCTCTGCATTCCTGGTATAAATCCTACTTGATCATAGCGTATTATCATAGGGATGATTTTCTGTAGTCTTTTGCTAATATCTTATTTAAGATTTTAGCATCAATATTCATTAGGGAGATTGGTCTATAATTTTCTTTCTGTTTTCAACCTACCTGGTTTAGGTATCAGTACCATGTCTGTGTCATAGAAGCAATTTGGTAGGACTCCTTCATTCCCTATTTTATCAAATAATTTAAATAGCATTGGGGTCAATTGTTCTTTAAATGTTTGGTAGAATTCACATGTAAATCCATCTGGTCCCTGGGATTTTTTCTTAGGGAGTGGTTAATTGCCTGTTCTATTTCTTTTTATGAAATGGGACTATTCAAGCAATTTACTTCCTCCTCTGTTAGTCTGGGAAGTCTATATTTTTGGAGGTAGTCATCCATTTCACTTAGGTTATCAAATTTATTGGCATAAAGTTGAGCAAAATAACTCTTTATTATTTCTCTAATTTCCTCTTCATTGGTGGAAAGTTCTCCCTTTTCATTTTAAGACTACTAATTTCATTTTCCTCCCTCCTTTTCTAATCAGATTTACCAAAGGTTATTAGTTTTATTGGCTTTTTCATAGAACCAACTTTTAGTTTTATTAATTAGTTCAATAGTTTTTTTTTTACTTTCAATATTTTTAATTTCTCCTTTTAATTTTAGACTTTCAAATTTAGTATTTGATTGGGGGTTTTTAATTTGGTCTTTTTTTAGTTTTTTAGTTGTAAGACCAATTCATTAATCTTTTCTTTCTCTGTTTTATTCAAGTAAGCCTCTAAGAATATTAAATTCTCTCTTATTACCGCTTTGGCTGCATCCCACAAATTTTTGTATGACATCTCATCATTGTCATTATCTTGAGTGAAATTATTAATTTTATGTATAATTTGCTGTTTCACCCAATCATTCTTTAAGATGAGATTGTTTAGTTTCCAATTACTTTTTGGTCTATTTACCCCTTACTTTTTGTTCAATGTAGTTTTTATTGCATCATGATCTGAAAAGAAAGCATTTACTATTTCTGCTTTCTTGCATTTAATTTTGAGGTCTTTATGTCCCAATATATGGTCAGTTTTTGAATAGGTTCCATGAACTGCTGTGAAGAAAGCATATTCCTTTCTGTCTCCATTCAATTTTCTCCCAAGATCTAACATACCTAATTTTTCTAATATTCTATTTGACTCTTTAATTTCTTTCTTATTTGTTTTGTGGTTTGATTTGTCTAATTCTGAGAGTGCAAGTTTGAAATCTCCCACTATTACAGTTTTGCTGTCTATTTCTTCTTGCAACTCTCTTAACTTCTCCTTTAGGAATTTGGATGCCATACCACTTGGTGCATATATGTTTAATATTGATATTGCTTCGTTGTTTATGCTACCCTTTAGCAGGATGTAGTTTCCTTCCTTATCTCTTTTAATTAGATCAATTTTGCTTTTTGCTTGATCTGAGATAAGGATGCTACCCTTTTTGACTTCACCTGAAGCATAATAGATTTGCTCCAGCCTTTTACCTTTACTCATATGTGTGTCCCTGTTTTAAATGTGTTTCTTGTAAACAACATATTGTAGGGTTCTGACTTTGATCCAGTCTGCTATCTGCCTCCTCTTTATGGGGGAGTTCATCCCATTCACATTTACAGTTAGAATTACTAATTCTGTATTTCCTGCCATCCTAATAACCCCAGATTATGCTTTAGTTTTTCTTGACTCCCCCAACCCTCTTTCCCCTTTTTGAATTTATGTACCCCACTTGTATCATGATGCTTACCCTCTTTACAATCCCTTCCTCCCCCCTTTGAATCTTTTTCCCTTCCTTCCCTTATTACTCTTTTTTTCCCCTTTTTCTCCCTTTTTTAATGACGTGAGAGAGAATTTTCTCTACAACAAATGTCAATTATTTTCTCTTTGAGCCAACTGTGATGAGAGTAAGATTCACACAATGTTCCTCCCCCTCTCTAAATTCCCTCAGATATGATAAGTTTCCTTTGCCTCTTTGTGGGATGTGGTTTCCCTCTTTTTATCCCTCCTTCCCACCTTATTCTGCCATCATCCCTTTTCCAAATCTACTTCCCTTTTTATGTTATATCAGTAAAATCAAATTATACATGTATTCTTTTTGTATATCCACAACAGAAATACAATTCTCAAGAGTTATTTTTACCTTTTCTGCATCTCTTGAGTCCTATGGTTGGAGATCAAATTGTTTGTTTAGTTCTGGTTTTTTCCTTAGAAACAAATGGAATTCATTTGTTTCATTAAATGTTCATCTTCCCTGGAAGAAAATGCTCGGCTTAGCTGGGTAGTTTATTCTTGGCTGCATTCCAAGTTCTTTTGCCTTTTGGAATATCAGATTCCAGGCCCTTCGATCCTTTAATGTGGCGGCAGCCAGATCTTGGGGAGATCCTTATTGTGGCACCTCGATATTTAAATTGTTTTTTTTTTTTTTGGCTGCTTGTAAGATTTTTTCCTTAATCTGATAGTTCTGAAATTTAGCCACAATATTCCTTGGGGTTTTTATTTTGGGGTCTCTTTCAATAGGTGTTCGATGAATTCTTTCAATGCCTATTTACCTTCTGATTCTATTACATCTGGGCAGTTCTCTTTGATGATTTCTTGTAAAATAGTATCTAGGCTCTTTTTTTCATCATAATTTTCAGAAAGTCCAATAATCCTCAGATTATCTCTCCTAGATCTATTTTCCAAGTCTGTCGTTTTTGCAAGTCGATAATTCATGGTTTTTTCCAGTTTGTCATTTTTTTTGGTTTTGCTTGACTGATTCTTGCTGTCTCAATGAATCATTAGTTTCTATTTTTCAGTTCTAATTTTTAAAGAATTATTTTCTTCATTAGCTTTTTTTACTTCTTTCTGTATATGTCCAATTGAGTTTTTAAATGTATTGTTTTGCTCTGTGGAATTTTTTTCCATTTCACTAATTTTTTTTTAGTGAATTATTTTCTTTTTCCAATTCACAGATCCTACTTTCTAG
This sequence comes from Sarcophilus harrisii, assembly GCF_902635505.1. Classification (NCBI taxonomy): domain Eukaryota; kingdom Metazoa; phylum Chordata; class Mammalia; order Dasyuromorphia; family Dasyuridae; genus Sarcophilus; species Sarcophilus harrisii. The sequence continues at coordinate 479,374,952 of NC_045428.1, forward strand.
TGAATTCTTTATTTTTTCCAATTCACAATTCTTACTTTCCTGAGATTTTTTTTACTTTTTCCAATTCACAAATTTTGTTTCCCTGCACTTCCTGGGAATTTTTTATCTTTTCCAATTCGTATTTCAGGAAGTTGTTGCTCTCTTGTACTTCTCTTCCTTCCCCATTTATCTTCTAACTCTCTTTTGAGACTTTTAATGGTCTCTTCTATGAGAGCATCATGTAAAAGGGGACAGGTATTGTCTGGTGCATGTTTGCTATTAATCTCTTCAGGTTTGCTGACCTGCTCTTTTTCTGCATAGAAGCTGTGGATCGTTCTTTTCATCTTTTTGTTCATGTTTTAAAGCCTTTAGGGTATGCCTCCTAGGCAAGGGGGTTACCAGCTTCCTTTGCAGAACAGGAGAGATGTAAACCGGTTTCCGGCTCTGAGGTATGGGAGTGCTCTGAGTGAGAGTTTTCCCTTCCCCCAACAGGAGGTGGATTCAGCACTGGCCAAGCTATCGAAGTGCCCAGTTGGGCTGTGTGGGTTAGCGATTGCCCTAGGCTAGAGACTAAGGGGTGAAAGTGTCACTACCCCAGGCCAGAGCCTCTTGTGGGGCTGTGGGTATTAACAGCTGATCAATTCTATTAGCCGATTATACCGGCACTCTGCCCGGAACTCTGCCCCAATGTCTCTTCCCAATTGCAAATCAGCCCTGCGAAAGCTCTATGGCCCCAAGCCGAGCCCCCCACTGTGTAGATTAGAGGCTAACCTGGGCTGTGCCCTCCTGCCGTGCAGGTTTATAATTGCCCCAAGGAAAAGCCCCGTACTGTGGGTTGGGGATGTGAGCTTTTGCTGAGATCTGTGCTCTCACTTTCGGTTTGAGGCTCTTCTCGGAAACTAATTTGTAACCCAGTCTATGCTGATTTCCCCCCAGCCCCAGAACAAACCTTTTTTGGAGAGACTGCAGCTTTTCTTTGGCTGGTGAGTTGTTATACTTCTTATCTTTATGAATTGTAGTAGTCAAGACTATTTTTGAGGCTCGATATAATATTGATAAAGAGGGTAAGAGAAGAGCTTAAAAAGTCACATGTGCCTTCTCCGCCATCTTGGCTCTGCCCCTCTATTTGACATTTTTTTCCATTGTTTCATTTTTTTGGTTTTGCTTGACTGATTCTTTTCTCCTCTAGTCATTCAATTCCATTTTTTTGATTCTGATTTTCAATGAAGTATTTTCTTCACTCACTTTTTTAAATATCTCTTTCCAATTGTCCAATTTTGTTTTTAAATCTGTTGTTTTGTTCTATGGAATTTTTTTCCATTTCACCAATTTTATTTTTTAGAGAGCTATTTTCTTTTTTGAGTTCACTAATTCTATTTTTTAAGGATTTGATTTTTTTTACATTATGTCTTTAAATGAGTGCGATGACTTCTCCAGACTCTCTTGCCAAGTCTCCCTTTCCTTTTCTCATTTTTCTTCTAGCTTACTTGTGAGAGCCTTTTTAATTTCTTTTATGAGTTTCATCTGTGTTGAGGACCAGATGATATCCCCCTTTGGGGATTCATCTGGAGACAGTCTGTTTTTAGTCTCCTCAGGGTTTAAAGTCTGCTCTCTATCCATATAGAAGCTATCAATGGTTAAGGACTGTGTTAATATTTTGCTCATTTTGTCAGGAAGAATCAAAGAAGACAAACTAGCAAAAACAAACGAACAAACAAACAAAAACAAATAGAATTTTTTTTTTGGTGGGGTAGGTGTTGGGTGGTATTACTGACCTTCCTCTACAGACTGCAGGGGGCAGCAGTGAGGCACTAACAGGACAGCAATGGCTGTGCTGCGCCTGAGGTATGAGACTCTGAGAGTGTGCTGAGACACTGTGGGGTGGTGGGCAGGTCCTGAGAGACCCCAGCTGTTCAGGGTTTTATTCTTCACCCCTTGTGTTTTTAGCTTCTCTACTTGTCTACTGGCTTGCTGCTAGGGCAAAGTATCTAATACTGTAATAAAACTCTCCCAGCAGAGATGACTGAGATCACCCCCCCACCCTAGAGTCTGCTCAGTGTGAGCTGCCTGCTGTTCTCTTGCTGCAGCTGCCTGTCCTCAGCCTGTGCCCAATCTAAAACCTTCCCCATTCTCGAGCCAAAACAGACCTTTCCTGATGAATTTCAAGAATGTCTTCTCTTGGTAATTATTTGTGTTTCTTTTTCAGTCAAGCATTAATTCCGATGCTTGTCATGAAATGAATTATGAGAGAAAATGCAGAGCTTTTGCAGATGTGTGCCTCCTCTCTGCCATCTTGGCTAGAAGTCCCTAGAAAATATTTTTAAAGAAGTCTTAAAGAAGAAAATATTTTTAAAAAATAGAATTGTATATGTGAAAGCCAATGAAGCTATGAGACTAAGAAGTAATAAAAACAAAATATAACAAATGAGATAATAAAATAGAATGTGAAATATCTTTTAAGAAAAATTATAGACCTGTACAATATTTCAAGAAGTGAAAATATGAGAATAATTGGGCTACCTGAAAGCTATGTATGATTTGAAAAAAAGAACTTTGACACAATAATGTAAGAAATAATCGAAAACAATGTTCCTGGTGTAAGAGAACACAAGGGGAAAGTAGAAATAGAGATTTTTTTTGAAAACACATAGTAATATTATTGTCAAATTTCAAAACTCCTAGAACAAAGAAAAAATTCTACAAGAAACAAAACAAAATAAAAACAATTCAAATATGCTGGAGCTACAATTATAACTGTCCAGCATCTGTCAGCAGCTTTAATAAATGACTGCAGTTCCTGGTATAACATATATCAACAATCAAATAAACCAGGTTTGTTGTCAAAAATATTATATCCAACAAAATTAATCATAATATTGAATGTAAAAAATGGAAATTTAATGAGCTTCCAGATTTTCAGGACTTGGTTTTTAACCAAACCCTCAACTTAATAATACATTTAAAATATGAGACTATATCAAAGATGAATTTTAAGGGAAATTTCCATTACAAGATCTATAAACAAAAGAAATTATGTTTTCTGCATTTAAATGTAGATTGTAATGGGCCAGAATTCTGTACTTGAAACAAGGATTCTTACAAGATGTTAACTCAGTGGAATTGATAAGACAATGATTATCTAGTTTAACATTATGATTAATAGTTCTCTAGTTCAGTACATGTACTTAGTACTTAGTGTAGTTGTACAAGATTTACCCGTGTTCTACAAGATTCACACCTACGATGATATAATTATGATAGAGTATACAAGAGCCAACAAGGACTGGATGAGAGACATTCACTCCATCTCCCACCACTGTGGTGCTGGCCTGTCTTCTTTCATTTCTCCACTGAGACCAAGGCCCATCTGAAGTGCCTCCAGAAAGCTAGCCCAGGCCCCAGCCCAGGAGACAGACTGTTATGAAGACAATGAAGACTTTTGGACTTTATCTCTGGCTGTTCTGATGGTGATTGCTCTGTTGACATGAAGGCTGGTCCAAAGACCTCCAGAAAGCTAACCAGAACCTTATAGTAAATGACATGTTTAATATTGACATCAATAATTGTGTAGCTCAAAAGAATGACTTGGGTAGAGCTCAGTATGATATGATTATATAAAGCAAAACTTTCTAGGAAAAGATAAAAATAGTAATTAGGCTATACTAATAAGATGGAGAAATGATACAGAAGCATTAGAAAAGAAAGGAGAGCTCCTAGTTCTGAAAATGTACTCACATTGAGAATGGATTAAATAGGGAACAATACATACACAGACACATCACATATACATATATGCAAACAGACATATAGCACCTTCCAAAATCAATCTATAAAGAAATAAGCAGGGGAGGGAATGGAATAAGGTGGTACATAGAAGACTGTGCAGATTTATGGAGTAGGTAAAGGTATATAGATTAACAGGAAAGAGATAAAGGATAAGGATAAGGGCAAAAAGAGAAATTACCAATATTTCAACTTCTCTATCACCTGAACTGGTTAAATTGAGGGAGAATATAAACACAACTAGATATTGAAATATATTTTACTCAACAAGGGAAAAAGTGAGAAGAAAAATGGAGGGAGCACTAGAGATAGGGTTGATTAAGAGAGGGAAACCTCTAAGGATGCAGAAATATATCTTTTATGAGATGACAAAGAATAGGAATTGGAGGACTGTCTCCTAGATTGAAGAACAATTTATATTACATTAATTTGAAGGAATATTATTGTTCTATAATAAATGATGAACAGAATAGTTTCCATGAAACCTAGGAAAACATGTAAGATCATATTTTAAATAGTTAACTAAGAGAACAATTTATTCGATGACAACAGTATAGCAAATGCAAACAACTTGGAAGGAATTAAGAATTCTTGCATGCCTAGTAAGTGACCATAATTCCAGAAATTCAATGATGGATCTTTCTCCCTACATCTTTGTTATAGTACTAAATCACTTAGAATATATAAGCCAAAACATTTTTGGACATATCTTATGTAGAAATTGGTTTTGATTGATTTTACATGTTAGTACAGTGGTTACATTTTCTTTAATTTTAAAATTTGGAAGGTGGAGTGGCAGGGTGACAAAATTCTTTTTTTGCTGATGTACATACATAGATACAGGTAAAACATGCACATGTTACATATACAAATGTATACATGTAAGACATATAAATATGTGTGAAATATATGTTAAATATATAGATATATGTTACATATATGCATATATCTGTATGATTTGAACAAATATATGTTATAATCACCCAACACCACTGCAATATGTTTGTCTATCCCTTTCCATCTCCCTTTCTTTTCAGCTACTTATTTTGGCTTGATGCTTTTGGATTACTTCCAATTTAAACCAAAATTATAACCTACATAAACTCATTCCTCAATAATTAACTTACTTCCCCGATCTCAATCTCATCTCAATGATGTTGTTGTTTAAAATCCATTCTCTCTATCCCTGCTTTCTAATTCCTTTTTTTCTGACCCCTATAAACCAAGGCCACAAAAATTTTATTCCAAAGTTACTTAAGCTTTCCAGTGTTTTGTAATGAATGACTGTTGCTTGGGAATAAAGTTGCTTTCATAATAAATCTCTATCTTACCTATTCCTGTATTCTTACATTTTTTTATATTTACATTCTTTTCTCTCTCTCCACTGTTTTTGGCACTGTGATCACTATAATCTTTTTGATGTTTTTTTCCCAGTAGTTTTTGGGGTAACACTCTTTTTTGGCTTTCTTCTTGACTAGTTGATTTATCATTAGTTTCCATTACAAGATCTACCTTCAATTCATGACCTCTAACCATTACAAAGTTCTGATGTGGGCCACTTTCTCTTCTCCTTCTATAGTACTTCATTTGGTGATCTCATCAATTATTAGAATGTTGATCCTTTCTGATGCTGTAGTTTCCCTAGCACTCTTTCCCATAATTTTGTATTTTTATTAATATATGTGGCATATTGATCATAATTCAGCAGTTGCGATACTCCTTTCTCCCTATTACCTTTCAGGTTTTCCTTCTATTATAACATCATCAATTAGTAACATTTCCTTGTGGATTTATTGAATCTTTATTTAGTATTCCAATCATTACTCCTGGGCTATTTTCTAATAATTCCTAGAATACTCTTCTTTCTTCAATAAGTTCAATATCTGTCTCATAGTCTTTTTCTTATCTACATTTACTGACTTCATACTAGGAGAACTCAAAATATTCTTAGTTTTTCTAAGCTACTTAGTTTGTTTAAGCTCTTCCTTCTTGCCCATTCTCACTATAGTCACACACAAAGCCTTCTCTATTACTGTTAAAATCAATACCATCATCCTAATTCTACAGGTTCACACATGAAGAGACATTCTAATTCCCTCATTATTCTTATATTCAATTTCTCCCATGGTCTGTTGATATCACTTTTGCCACATCTCTTATTTCCCTTCCTCTTCTTTGGCACTGTTATCACTGTTATATTTCATATACTTAGAATATTGCCAACACCCACAAATGTAATACTTACACATTAAAGAATCTCAAGTTTTCTTTATCTGACTATAACCTACTGACTATTCATCTATCATTCTGCTTTCCATTACCCATCCCACTCCTCATTCTTATGAAGATTCCCAATTCTCACCCAGACTATCTTCCCTGCATTGACCATTCTTTACTCTTTTCCCTTTCTTGATGTTTTGGTGAACCAGTTCAACATTATATTATCATCTTGTCTTGAGTCCTTAGTCCCTAATCATTTTATCAGTTTTACATAGCTAAACCTTAGCCTTGGGTTATTCTCATCACAAGCTATTTGTATTCCTACATGGTGTAGTGCTGAATGAAGGAAGAGAAAATCAAGTAACAATTATAGCTCAACTACAAATTTATATTGCACAACCTCAATTTGACTCTCACCACTGCTAAACAAACTTATTTTACCTTTCTGTTTTATCAGCTCACTGCTTCATTCTCCACTGAGGCTTCTTTCCTTCTTCTTTACCTCTTCTTTACCCCTTCCAACCTGGCTTATATATTTATCATTCCACTGAAATCTCTTAGTTGCTAAATCCAATGGTCTTTTCTTAACCCTTATTCTTTTCTATCTCTCCACAGTTTTTGGTACTGTGATCACTATAATCTTTTTGTTGTTTTCTTCTCAGTAGTTTTTGCGGTAACACTCTTTTGTCTTTCTTCCTGACTAGTTGATTTATCATTAGTTTCCATTACAAGATTTTCTTTCAGTTCATGACCTCTAACCATTACAGGGTTCTAATCTGAGTCATTTTCTCTTCTCCTTTTATAGTACTTCACTTGGTAATCTCAATTCTAATTAATTTAGTCTCTAATGATGATAACTCAGAACTATCTATCCAGCCCCAAGTTCTCCTGATTTCCAAATTCACTTCTACTACTGCCCTTTAGACATCTATAATTGGTCTAATAAACATTTTAAATTCTATATAGCCAAAATTAAACTCATTGTCTTTCTCCCTAAGCCATTTTCACTTTCTGCCTTCTCTTTTACTGTCAAGACCAATACCATTGTCCTAATCCCACAGGCTCACAAATGGAGAGACATCTACCCACTATTTCTTAATATTCAATCTCTTGCAATGATCTGTTGATATCACTTTTGCAAAATCTCTCATTTATTTCCCTTCCTTTTCTTTGGCACTGTTATCACTCTGGGATAGGTCCTTTTCCCCTTGCACTTGGAGAATTGCAATATTCTTTTGTGAGTCTGCTTATCCCAAGCCTCTCTTCACTTCAATGATCCTCCATTCAACCACCAAAGTGATTTTCCTAAAGCTTAGGTCCTACCATTATTCAATAAACTTCAATGTTTGTTCACCTTCAGTTTCAAATACAAAATCATATGACTGACATTCAAAATAATTCAAAATTATTCCTCTCTTCTATTTCTGGTTTTATATTTTTCTTCCTCCTATGTATACTGGCCTTCTTGATTTTCCATGAACAAGACAGTCTCTAAACTCTGGATATTTTTCCTGACTCTCTTCCATTCCCTCCTCTCTCATGTTTGATTATTCCCTTGCTTCCTTTAAATCCCAACTAAAATCTCACTTTCTATTAAAAAGCCTTCCACAATACCTCTTAATTCATGGATCTTCTCTCTAGTAATTATTTCATATTTATACTGTACATAGCTTATATATATATATATATATGCTGATATTTGAATATTGATGTCTATATAAATATATTTTCACACATTGTCTAAACCTCATTACACTGGGAATTCTCTGAGGGCAATTTGTTATTCACAAATAGTTCCCTCCTTTTCACACCTACTTATTGTCCCTCTTCACTAAAATATGTTTTTCTTTCTTTCTCCTTCTTCATCTCTATTTCATGTGACAATGTATACTTTCTTGTGAAGGGAAACTCCTCTTCATGCACATCTGATACTTCTTTATATTATTTCCACTAGATTTCTCTTATATTTTCCCACTCTTCCATAACTCCCCTACTATAATCTGGTATGTATGTGTGCGTGTATATACATACATATATATATGTATATATATATATATATATATATATATATATATATATATATACATATATATATATATGTATGTATTTTCCCCTTTTGTGATCAAACTCCTGGATAAGGATATCTACAAATGATACTTCTATTTCTTTTCCTCCTTAGCTCTCAGTAGTTGTCCTTCTGATCTTATCATTCAACTGAAACTGTTCTTGCCAAAGATACCAATGATATATTAGTTGCTAGATCTAATAGTTTCTTTTCAATTCTCAATCTTTTTAACCTTAAAGTCTTTAATCTTCTTAATCACTTTACTCTAGTTTCATTTTTATTTTTTGATGACACTATTTTCTCCTTATTCTCTCCCTTTAAGTCTGAATATTCCTTTTCTGTATTTTTACTTACATCAGTTTTAGGCTGTGCCTATTAAACAAGGATGTCTCCCAATACTCAGCCTTGAGACTTTTATTTTTCCCTTCTATACTATTTCAATTCCCAATGTAATCAGCTAACATTATTTCTATTATTACTGCTAGGCAGATAATTCAATTTTTTTGACTTGCCCTAACCTCTCTCTTGACCTCCAGTCTCAAATCTTCACCTGCCTATCTCAACATTCCCATTATCCAGATTTATCAATTATCAACATGTTTATTCATTGTCTTTCCCTAAAATCTTTTTTTTCTTCCTAATTTTCTTATTAATATATAGGGTATCAAAATTCTCTCAGTCAATTTGATCACAATATGGATGTCATTCTAAATTCTTAACTCTTTCTCACTTTACATATCTTATCATTGCCAAGTTTTATAATTTCTATCTTAAAAACATTTAATCAGGTTCCTTTTCTTATCTGACACTGTGACTATTCTAGTACAGGCCCTCATTACCCCACACCTATATTATTTATTTTCATTTAATTGTATTTTTTTCCAATTACATATTGTTAGTTTTCATCATTTATTTCTATAAGATTTTTATTTCCAATTTTTCTCCTTCCCTTGCCTTCTCACAAGATGGCAAGCAATCTGATATAGATTATAATATAAAATCATTTTAAATATATTTCCAAATTATTTATGTTAGGAAAGAAGAATCATAACAAAAAGAAAAAACACAAAAAAGAAAAAAATGAAAAATAGTATGCTTCAATCTGCATTCAGACTTCACAATCCTTTCTCTGTATGTGGCTAACATTTTCCATCATGAGTCTTTTGGAATTGTTGTAGATCATCGCATAAATATAAAGAGCTATCAAAGTTTTATTTATTTATTTAGGCCAGGCAATTGGGATTAAGTGACTTATCTAAGGACACACAGCTATAACACGTTAAGTGTCTGAGGCCAGATTTAAACTCAGGTCCTTCTAATTTCAGGATTAGTCTTCTCTATACTGTGCCATTTAGCTGCCCCTAAGTATATCAAAGTTGATCACTGTACAGTGTTGCCCTTACTACACATACACACACACACACACACAGATAGAAAGATAGATTTGTGTATCATATATATATATATATATATATATATATATATATATATATATATATATATATATATATAAATATATCCTTCACTTCTCTGTCATTTGATCTTCTGAAAGCACAAGTATGACCATGTTACCTATAGAGGTCCATGTCATTCAATAATCTTCAATGACTCCATATCATCCCCAGGATCAAATATAACATCTTGTTTGACATTGAAAGATTTTCATACTCTGACTTTTCTACATTTCTGGTTTTCTTACACTTTAAACACACACACACACACACACACACACACACACAAACGCATACACACACATCTATCAAGTACTATTGGTATTCTTGCATTCCTCACCCAAGATACTATATTACCTAAACCTGAGAATGTTTGCTGATTCTGCACTATGTCTAGAAATTTTCCTTCCTCCTCTCAAAAAGGGACAGAGAGATGGAGTGATACAGACAGACTAGAAACCCAGTGAGAGACAGAGAGATTTGATTTTATAAGTTTTTTAAAAGAGTAAATAGATGATTTTCAATGGATTTTTTAGAACAAATATTTCGTCACTTTCAAAAGCCAATAAACCATTACTATTCACTTTCTGCCTCCTCAAATCATCCACATACTCATATAAAACCTTCAGGCACAGAAAGTTAAATGTACACTTATTACAGAAAATCATTAGGGCCTTGGATGACTAATAACTTTTTATTACTTGGAAACTAACTCTCTCCATGTCAGAAAAGAAGACCACTAAATTAGATCAATCAGTACATGAGAGAAGAACTAATATAGTTCACCTTGTATACCTCCTATTGAAATGTAAGAAACAAAACAAAACAAAAATACCAAACAACTTTTCCCTCCAAAAATAACCCTTTATAAACCACAAAAATTGATGTTGATATTTGAAACTGAAAAAGAAATATCTATTTGGTGAATTCTGGAAACAAATTCTTATTCTTTTCAAGGTAGGCCTTGCATTTATTTAAAAAGCCTCAATCCAACTTCTCTTCTCACAGTCTCACCAAGATTTATTTCATTAGAAGGAAGAACAACCAAGACCTCCATTTTGCTCTTTGTCCCCTAGCTGAATTTCAATCTCATCCATATTTTCTGAATAAATGGAAAGATTACATATAGTTACTAACCTTCCAAGCCTATATCTCCTTTATATGATTAAATGTGTTTGAAAAGCCATAACACAGGAATATGAGAGAAATTACTTTTTAATCTGGTCTCAAGGTTTTTTATATCCATTTTAATCAAAGTTGTTGTCAATTTCCAATGAGGCAGCCAAAGATCTTTTATGATAAAATAGTCTTTTCTTTTGTTTATTCTTTCCAATCCCAAGTTTTTTTGAAAATTTTGATTCTGTTATCTTGGAGAGATAAAGATATAAGTAGGAATAATAATATCTCATCCAGAGGTCCTCCAGAAAGCTAGCCCAGACATTACATGAAATAGGATTTTTTCCTCAAGGAATTTACATTTCGTTGAAAATATAATGTGTATATATTAAAGAATAAAATTTAAAAAAAAGGAAAAAGAAACAAAATAAGAAAGGAAGAGTTAAAAGAAACAATATAGTGTGCATGCTCTTAAAAGACTAGCATAGAGATTCAAATTCATAACTAAAAGTTAAATGACTTGAATAGGAAGGATACTCCCAGAGGTTCTGATAGTGTAGTGAACACTAAAAGAATACAAAGAAGATAGGAATGACTATCAAGAAATAGTTTCTCACAATAGGGAGACTAGGAGCATGGGAGAAAAGCTTTAATGATTTCACTGTTTTGTTCCCTTTATCATTGTAAATAATCACAACCTTGTTCATTATGTTCCCTAAAATTTCACCAACCTCAAAAACAACACAAGAGCAAGGAAAAAAAATTTTCCTAATATCTGAACCAATCCTTATTGTATCTATTCTGTGTAGTAATTTTGATGACAAAGTAAATCTACCTTTCAATGTAATACATTGCAATAAGTACTATTAAGTTCAGAGACAATACGCCCATTTGTCTTTCTAAAAAGTCATATTTCCTAATTTGTTTCTTAAATATAAGTTAAAATATTTATTAATTTGATAGATATATCCTGCAGGCTGGCACATTGAGATGTTATGCTGGGTTTGGTTTTCTTTCTAACAGATTCTCTCTGTGACCATTACTCTAGTAATTTCACAATTTTTGTTTATTCTTCATCTCATCCCTTTTCAAATTGTGAGGACATCAGATGAATTTCTTTTCCCCAATTATTATCTTTTTTTCAAATTATTAACTTTTAAAAACATAGATTTTGACAATTTCATATTTATATAATTGGTTTCTTTTCTAACTATATATTTTATTTTATATGTTGAAAATTTTTCCTTGACAACAGGTACATAGTTTTCAATAGTATGCCAATGGAATTCATGATATACAAAATGTTTAAAGGACCTCTAGGTGAATATATAACCTGACAATGAACTGAGATTGTTAGATTCGTCTTTGCAAAATAAGCATACTGTTTCCCTTTGTTCCCTCTTCATTTTTTTTTCTTTTTTTCCCCTTTCCATCTTTCCCCCATTGTTTTAACCTTCCTCAACTAAGAATTCAGTGCTCAGAATGTAGAGGAATATTAAAGAATGAGAATCACTATCCTAATTATAGGGAACGTAATTAAGCTCAATAAGAGAGAACTCTGACTTTTCTTCTTAAAACATTTTATGTCTTATTTGTTTAATAATAAAAAATGGAGTTTTTTCTTCTCATATTTTCATAAAGCAAAGTAAAACAAACAAATAAAAAAAACAAATCAAATCAAATCAACAAAACTAAATATCCTTTTAGAAAATGTATAGGGGATGGTATCTATCTATTGATTAGTGTTGGGGGAAAATATCTGCATTTTTCTACTTCTGGTAAATATTCCTATAATGGTGATTTGTCAAATATGTAGACTCCATAAACTTTCTTGGCTTATGTAAACTTTCAAAAGAGGATTATGGGAATATGGCTTTCAGGAAAACTGAAATGAAATGTAAGGGGTATATCTTGAAGAGACTGTGGAGCACAGATAGATATTGTGTAGTTGTTTTTGGTGGGTTAGTCATAGGAGAGTTTTTGATTGAAATCAGAGACACTAAAAATGCAAGTCAATTTCAACTCTATTTATATCTGAAAAAAATTAATAATTCTTTCTTTGATGATATCTAGTAAAATCCTTCATGTTACTACTTAAACTGCAAGGCTATAAGTAATATGCCTTATTCTTTTACTTTTTTATTTGTTTTTTTTTTTCATTCTGGGTGAAAGTTGTTGTAAAAATTGGTATATAGAGTCACAGACATTTAGGAGTCAGCTGAATTTTGCAACCAGTACAGTTTTGAAGTGTCAAAGACTAAGGGATTATTTTTAAGAGGAACCTGCAGGAAACCATCTAGCAAAAGGACTCAATTGTCTGAAATACTGAATCTGGACATAAACATGATGTAGGATAATTATTTATGGGAAATGTACAAGAATTTGAGCCTACATAAAAGGAGATTACAACCTATTCAGGGGATATCAACACAAAAATAATCTGAAAAGTGGTGATGAGAAAGGTGAGAGAAGTTCAGAGTACAAGAGAGAAGGAAGGGTGATGTCTTATGGAATGAAAAACAAGCATAGTTGCTTATGGAAAATGAATTCAATTACCTGCAAAACTTTGAACCCTTTGTAAAGGATGTTATTAGAAGTTTATTATTAAACCTTCTATTCCTTTAATCATAGAAGAGAAGCAAGTGAGGGAGTTGAAAAAGATGCTGAGCATGAAACAATTGAGATGATCTGTAAGGTAATAAGATGTCAAAAGCTCATTGTACACTGGGAGAGATGCCATTTTCCGTAGATGGAAACCAAGCAGAGAAACCAAATGGGATTAATGTACTAGTCTTTGCCCCCTAACAATGAGGGATAATAGGTAGTGGGCTCTTAGGTCAATGACAGAAGAGAAAGAAAAATGCTCCAGAAACTATTTAGATACTCTATATGTACGATGGGACAGTGTTGAATCCTGACATATTGTTAAGTCATTAGAGTTGATTGAGAAGTCAGGGAGATCATGACCACCTATATTCTAAATCAAAAGAAAAGGGGAGATGTTGGAATTTTTACAAACTGCTAAGTCATTAGAGTTGATAGAGACAATAATTATCTAATTTAGCATGGTTCAGTATGATTGATCTGATCCTACAAGGAGATGTTATGGGCCAGAACTTGAAACAAGGTACTAAGTAGAACTGATAGAAATAATGCTTGTGTTCACAACTTTAGAGAGCTCATATAAGCAAGAAATATTTAAGTACTCATTGGAGTTCACATGTTTGGGAGATTTCAGGGTTTAGTATGAGATATCCAAATTCACACCTCCCTTAATCCCTCCCTTGGGAGGAGTCAACCTTTGGGAGATCATATATATATATATAGAAGAAGCTCTTAGAGCTTCAAAGGAGTTACTTAGGAACATTGTCAGGGGTTGGAGAGGAGCACTCTCGGAGATTGAGAGCCAGAAGCCCTCTCTTGGAGGCAAGACAGATTCACCTTGATGCTGGCTGGAGGCTGAAGAAAGCAGAGGCAGAAGCAAAGGACAAAGCTGCAAGAGCTCTTGGAACCAAGCAGAAAGATAGGCTTCTAAGAAAAACTAACCAGGCTATTTTGGAAAGAGAAAATAAACATTTGCATTTTATCAGCTGGCTGTATTTTGGAGTGATTAATACTTTTAATTGAATCTAAGGCTGCCTCCAGAAAACCTCCCCAAGAAACCTGCACCCAGAGAGAATCATATATATTTTAAAGAAGAAAAACACCACAGGACAGAGAACAAAAGACCCCTTGATTAATTTTATGATGTTACTTGGATCTATTTTCTGACTGATGGTGGTGATTTTTTTGGGTTTTTTTTTAACTTTTTTGAGGGTATTTTTTGAGGAAATATATGTGTATTTTTTTCAACAGTGAAAATCATAGCCCACTTTTAAATGTTCATACTTTTTAATTTACCATTTGCAATGATCCTCTTGGTCATGCATTCACAAAAATGTACCATGAAAGGAAAACTTAATGTGGTAGAACTCTTTTTTGAGTTTTAAAAAACAAACAATAACTAAAATAATTCACAATTACACAGTTTTGTCCATTGCAGATTGTTTTCTTCATGTTACATTGTGAAGTAGGTAGGTATAGAATAAGAATCCTGATTCCCTTATATGGAGAAGAGAATATGATTCATTCTTTCTTAGCTTGTTTGACTTATTCCTCCACACCCATCCCTGGAAAATGAGGAAAATGTAAAGATTCCAGTACCTAAGGCAAAAAAACATTTCAAGATATATATTTTTTTCAGAAGAACAAATTACCATCTTCAAAACTTTCTCTCCTTATAAGCATTGTTAGATTTAGAGAATCTAAAGATCCTACCACAAAGGACACCTTTTAGTAGGCAAGATTTTTTTTTAGCATTCAGTATTTTAAAAGGAACTTTTGAAAAGAAGTAGCTGAAGTGAAGTGATATTTGTGCATAACAGAGACTGTTTTATCTAAAGTCCATGGTATGTATTGCTGAGAAATAACCATGGTAAAGTGAGAAATAAACAAATGAGAGAGCACTGACTGATGCTTTGAGGCCATTAGGCTTGATGTGGTGATTTAATGGCACTTCATTTAGACCCAGAAAATCTTGATCTCTCAAGGATTCTCTAAATCAATTGTAACCTATAGCCAATCCAAAGTCAGAAAATATCTTCAGTAATTGGTAGAATAGATGATCATAGCTCCCTCTTTTTAATTGATGTCTATAATTTCCCAACTACAGACTCTAGTGACTGCTTTGGGATAGATTAGATTTATGTCTGCTTTCACTAATGTTCCTGAGAGAATAGACCTTGGATTTCAAGTTTCAACGTTCTAAATTCAGCTCCCTACTGAGAAGGATAGGGAGGGGACTCAGAGATGCTTCTCTTTCAATTAAGATTCAAGTACAAAGAATGCATTTTTGTAGAGAGAAAATCTGGTCTTTCTGGGAAGCGGCAAATGTAAAGTAGAAAAAGAAACTCTCCCAATCTCCCCAATATCACAACAAGAGTAACAACACAAAACCCCAATATGGATGAGCAATGATCAAACATTTCCTTTCTATTAATAACATGTATTATTTGGATGGTACAATCTAAATGAAAAGATAATAATATCTCTAACAATCTCAATTTGGTTTTCCATCTAGGGTGTATAGAAAGCCATCTCATAAGTCTAGATGCTTGTAGGAAATCTTTGTGGTGAAAGTGAGACTAACCAGATTATTAAAAGTTTTATATTATAGTAAATCCAAGTTTGACTAATATCAATATAAACATATATTATATATGTTTACTGTCCTTTTAACTTTGCTTTCTTCACTTTCATCATGATATATTATTAAATTCTTTATTTTTGTCTTCATAATATTTCCTTATTTTATACATCATAATTTGCCATTTCCTAATCATTAGATATTTGCTATTTTACTTGCTATTCAGATTATTTTCCAATAAATATTTATTTTTCCTGGACAATAATAGCCTTAATATATAATCCTGCAGTTATTATGAGGTCACAGAATATGCACATATTTGAAGTGATTCTTGTGTAAATTCACATAACTTTCAAAAAAGATTGAAATAAATCAAAGCTAAGCAACTGAGTATTACAGTACCATTTATTCAACAACTACATAAAAACTAAATTTGCTGATTAGATGAGTGAAATGTGATATTTCTGAATTGCTGATGATTGTCACTTCTATCCAAGTAATATTCTGCAGCTTAGTTGCAGAAACAGGAGTTTTTTGGGTTACTTATAATTTTTTCTGAGACATGCTATGAAAATGAGGTCAAAAATTATACCTACTGTGTGGCAAACCTGGTCATAAATATTCAAAGCCAAGTGGCCAAGCTCTTTTAACCAAGGTTCTGTTCCTCTTCACTTATTTCAAGGACATTGTTATTCACTTCATTTTTATTATATGCTTTAGAATTATATATATAAATATATATATATATATATATATATATATTTAAGAGCAAGCATAATAAATCACAATATTTTAAGATCTCCAATTTTTCCCTAGCCAGAAGATACATTTTGTTCATTTATGCGATGTAATATTCTGAAGATGAAGGAAACTGACTTTTTCTTATTTCTCTGTATCCTTCACCAGAGATATCTGTTGTGCAATGTTCTTATACTATTATACTTACTTTAATATGGCTATAATTTCATGTAGGACACATTTTAATATAATCTCCCATTTCTCTTCCCCTATTCTTCCATATTCTGTAATTTAATATTTTATTTTCCACAATTATGTGGAAAAACAATTTTTACATTTTTTTCAAATTTTAGGCCCCAAATTCTCTCTATCCCTTCCTTCCTTACCTCCCTCTCTCCCCCTTATAATCCCCCCGATAGAAGGCAAACAATTTTATGTAGGAGGCACATAGGTAAATATGCAAAAGATATTTCCATGTAGGTATGTTCTCAAAGAAAACACAGACCAAAACCCCAAGAAAATAAAGAAAAAAGTATTTCCATTCTATATTCAAGCTCTACCAGTTCTTTACTATAGATAGACAACATCTTTCAGCATAAGTCGTTCAGAATTATCTTAGATCATTGTGTCATAGTTCAAGTAGATAATCTGTGGAGTGGTCTTTATTTTATTTTTTTTATATATATATTTTTTATTTAATAGCCTTTTATTTACAGGATATATGCATGGGTAACTTTACAGCATTAACAACTGCCAAACCTCTTGTTCCAATTTTTCACCTCTTACCCCCCCCACCCCCTCCCCTAGATGGCAGGATGACCAGTAGATGTTAAATATATTAAAATATAAATTAGATACACAATAAGTATACGTGACCAAAATGTTATTTTGCTGTACAAAAAGAATCAGACTCTGAAATATTGTACAATTAGCTTGTGAAGGAAATCAAAAATGTAGGTGTGCATAAATATAGGGATTGGGAATTCAATGTAATGGTTTTTAGTCATCTCCCAGAGTTCTTTTTCTGGGCATAGCTGGTTCAGTTCATTACTGCTCCATTGGAAATGATTTGGTTGATCTCATTGCTGAGGATGGCCTGGTCCATCAGAACTGGTCATCATATAGTATTGTTATAGAAGTATATAATGATCTCCTGGTCCTGCTCATTTCACTCAGCATCAGTTCGTGTAAGTCTCTCCAGGCCTTTCTGAAATTATCCTGTTGGTCATTTCTTACAGAACAGTAATATTCCATAATATTCATATACCACAATTTATTCAGCCATTCTCCAACTGATGGACATCCATTCAGTTTCCAGTTTTTAGCCACTACAAAAAGGGCTACCACAAACATTCGTGCACATACAGGTCCCTTTCCCTTCTTTATAATCTCTTTGGGATATAATCCCAGTAGTAACGCTGCTGGATCAAAGGTATGCACAGTTTGATAACTTTTTGAGCATAGTTCCAAACTACTCTCCAAAATGGTTGGATTCGTTCACAACTCCACCAACAATGCATCAATGTCCCAGTTTTCCGCATCCCTCCAACAATCATCATTATTTTTCCTGTCATTTTAGCCAATCTGACAGGTGTGTAGTGGTATCTTAGAGTTGTCTTAATTTGCATTTCTCTGATTAATAATGACTTGGAGCATCTTTTCATATGACTAGAAATAGTTTCAATTTCTTCATCTGAGAATTGTCTGTTCATATCCTTTGACCATTTTTCAATTGGAGAATGGCTTGATTTTTTATAAATTAGAGTTAATTCTCTATATATTTTGGAAATGAGGCCTTTATCAGAACCTTTGACTGTAAAAATATTTTCCCAGTTTATTGCTTCCTTCTAATCTTGTCTGCATTAGTTTTGTTTGTACAAAAACTTTTCAGTTTGGTATAATCGAAATTTTCTATTTTGTGATCAGTAATGATCTCTAGTTCTGCTTTGGTCATAAAGACCTTCCCCTTCCACAGGTCTGAGAGGTAAACTATCCTATGTTCCTCTAATTTATTAATAATTTCATTCTTTCTAATCTTGTCTGCATTAGTTTTGTTTGTACAAAAACTTTTCAGTTTGGTATAATCGAAATTTTCTATTTTGTGATCAGTAATGATCTCTAGTTCTGCTTTGTTCATAAAGACCTTCCCCTTCCACAGGTCTGAGAGGTAAACTATCCTATGTTCCTCTAATTTATTAATAATTTCATTCTTTATGCCTAGGTCATGAACCCATTTTGACCTTATCTTGGTGTACGGCGTTAAGTATGGATCAATGCCTAGTTTCTGCCATATTAGTTTCCAATTTTCCCAGCAATTTTTATCAAACAGTAAGTTCTTATCCCAAAAGCTGGGATCTTTGGGTTTGTCAAAGACTAGGTTGCTATATTTGTTGACTGTTTTATCCCTTGAACCTAATCTATTCCACTGATCAACTAATCTATTCCTTAGCCAATACCAAATAGTTTTGGTAACTGCTGCTCTATAATATAATTTTAGATCTGGTACAGCTAAGCCACCATCATTTGATTTTTTTTTCATTAATTCCCTTGAAATTCTTGACCTTTGTTTTTCCATATGAACTTTGTTGTTATTTTTTCTAGGTCATTAAAATAGTTTTTTGGGAGTCTGATTGGTATAGCGCTAAATAAATAGATTAGTTTAGGTAATATTGTCATCTTTATTATATTTGCTCGCCCTATCCAAGAGCATTTAATATTTTTCCAATTGGTTAGATCAGACTTAATTTGTGTGAAAAGTGGTCTGTAATTTTGCTCATAAAGTTTCTGATTTTCCCTTGGCAGATAGATTCCTAAATATTTTATATTATCAGTAGTTACTTTAAATGGAATTTCTCTTTGTAACTCTGACTGTTGGGTTTTGTTAGTGACATATAAGAATGCTGATGACTTATTTGGGTTTATTTTATAACCAGCAACTTTGCTAAAGTTGTGGATTATTTCTAACAACTTTTTAGCAGAATCTCTGGGGTTCTCTAAGTATACTATCATGTCATCGGCAAAGAGTGATAATTTGGTTTCCTCATTGCCTATTCTTATTCCTTTAATCTCTTTCTCAGCTCTTATTGCTAAAGCTAGCGTTTCTAATACAATATTAAATAGTAACGGTGATAGTGGGCAACCTTGTTTCACTCCAGATCTTATTGGGAATGGTTGCAGTTTGTCTGTGGAGTGGTCTTTAAAAATAATCCAAAACTCAGGCCATCTCCAAATCAAGTAAAATAATTTATTAAGTTTTATTGAGAATCATGCATTCATACTAGGTTGTGCTCCTTTTAGGAATTTAGCAGGAGTTAGCTGCCCAGCAAAGCAAGATAAATATATTTATGAAATAATTACATCCCCAAAAATGTCAATTTTGAAGTTACAAGAAAAATTTACTAACACATGGAAGTCCTAAAGCTTTATGGAATTGCTTATGTGGTTACCCAGAATGCATAAAGATAATCTTACTGAGGTGGGGTAGTAATGAATGGTAATGAAATCATAATTAGTCTGACTTTATCATAAATTCACCCAAAGGACAACAAATGAGTGTCAAAATACATTTCAGGCAAAAAAATGATTTATTGTAGTTTATGGTTCAATGTCCTGTTCTCTAGCCTGTTGGTGCTAATTTTTTATTGATGGATTTCTTTGTAAACCTAGGAAGTCTGAACTTGATGGATGATAGGAGTATGCCTGTATAAACTTGTATCTGGCAGCAAGCAATTGAAGATTTCTAGGGCATTTGGACTGGTGAGGGGATAGGTTTGGGCTGAGAGCAACAGTCAGCATTCCATCAATTGCATTGGTAAGATTAAGTAAGTTATTCACAGTAGATCATTTTTCAATATTTATATTACTGTATACACAATTCTCCTGATTCTGTTCGTTTCACTTTGCATCAGTTCACGTAAATCTTTCTAGGTTTTCTGAGACCATCCTGCTCATTATTTCTTTATTTATTTATATGCCAAGCCTTGTACTAAGTTCTTTTTTATTTTTTATTTTTATTATAGCTTTTTATTTATAAGATATATGCATGGGTAATTTTTCAGCATTCACCATTGCAAAACCTTTTGTTTCAATTTTCACCCTCCTTCCCCCTACCTCTTCCCCTAGATGTCAGGTAGACCAATATATGTTAAATATATTAAAGTATATGTTAAATACAATATATGTATACATATCCATGCAGTTATTTTGTCTGATAGAAGGGAGGACACACACACACACACACACACACACACACACTCTTCTCTTTTTCCCTTTCCTTCTAACTTTCCTATTTGGTAAGATATACTTTTATACCCAAATGAATATGTAAGTTATTCCCCCCAATTCTATTGAAAACAAGGTTCACATACTCTCCTTCTTTTCTCACATTTCCTCCACCATTTTAAAATATCTTTATGGTTTCTTTAATTTATTCCATTTTACCTCTTTTTCTTCTTTTCCCAAAGTATTCTTTTTTCATACCTTAATTTTATTTTTAAGACAAACTTACCATCACATTCAATTCACACCTCTGTTTTTCTGTCTATGTATACTCCTTTGAACTATCCTAGAAAGTTTTTATAAGTTACAAGCATCATTTTCCCATGTAAAAATGTTCTTCTTTTGAGTCTTTTCATCGGGATTACTTGAAAATCCTCCACTGCACATCCATTTTCCTCTGAAGGATTATACTCAGTTTTGCTAGCAAGATGATAATTGGTTGTAACACTAGCTCTTTTATGCTTCAGAATACTATATTCCAAGTCTTTCAATTCTCCTAAATTTTGTGTTAGCCTGATTGGAGGTCCATAATATTTGAATTGGCTGCTTGCACTATTATTTTTTGACTTAGGAGATCTGGAAATTGACTATAATATTTTTTTGGGTTTTCATATTGAGATCACATTCAGGAGGTGAATGGTAAATTTTTTCATTCTGCCCTCTGGTAATAGAATATCAGGTAAATTTTCCTTGATAATTTGTTGAAATATGCTATCTAGGTTTTTTTTTGATCAAGTGGGTGGGTATCCAAATAATTTTTTAAAAATTATCTCTCCTGGACTTATTTTCCAGATCTGTTGTTTTTTACAATAAAATATTTCAAATTATTTCCAATTTTTAATTTTTTTTATTTTGTTTGTTTCTCAATGTTTCACAAAGATATTAATTTCCATTTGCCCAATTCTAATATTTAAGTTATTATTCTCTTTAGTAAGATTTTTTAAAATCTCTTTATATATTAGGCCAACCCTATTTTTAAGGGGTTCTTTGTTTCAGTGAATTTTTGTGCCTCTTTTCCTTTTTGGCCAATTCTGCTCTTTAAAGATTTCTTTTCATCAGTAATTTTTGTTAAGGTATTAATTTCTTCATTATTTTTTGTGTCATTTTTATCTAGCTTTTGACTTTTCCCCATAATTTTCTTGGATCCCACTCATTTTTCTTCTCAATTTTCCCAATTCTGTACAAGGTTTTCTATTGCCTGGGGCCAAGATTTTCTATGGGGTTTGAATGTTGGAGTTTTGACTTTGTTGTCATCTTCTAAATTTGTGTTTTGAACTTTTCTGTTAGTATAGTAATTCTCCAGCCAGGAATCTTTTTTTCTGCTGATGCTCATTTTCCAAGCTTTTTTATTTACTTTTAAATTTATGCTACAGTGGAACTCTGCTTCTGTAGTGGAAAAGGTCCTAACATTCAGACTTTTTGTGCAGAGGTGATTTTTCAGAAGTAATTCTGAGGACTTGCAAATTATTGGTCTTTCACTGTTTTCAATGATTTTCTATGGTGTTTCTTGAATTATATTACCATTCTCTTGAATGTCCTGTTGCTAGCAGGTATCTTCATAGATGGCCAATAATGGAGCAAGTTGAATGAAGTCAGTG
Organism: Sarcophilus harrisii; assembly: GCF_902635505.1. Classification (NCBI taxonomy): domain Eukaryota; kingdom Metazoa; phylum Chordata; class Mammalia; order Dasyuromorphia; family Dasyuridae; genus Sarcophilus; species Sarcophilus harrisii. Next base: position 479,397,365 of record NC_045428.1, read on the forward strand.
ATAAACCTTACATGGAGTAGTACTTCTTATTTATTTAACTTTTCACCTGACTCCATCTTTTTATATCTTGTTTCCATTAGAAAAGAGCCATGTTTCATATTCTCATTCCCTGTGATTAGAGGGATCTTTTCTGTGGTATCTTTATCATTCTGTTGGGTCTAGGTGGCAGAGTGGGGAGTGTGCTGGACTTGGAATAATGAAGATCTGAGTTCAGATCTGACCTCAGACACTTTCTGACTGCCCTGATCACAACATATAGCCTCTGTTTGCTTCAGTTTCCTTATCTGTAAGATGAAAATAATAGCTCCTACTTCCCTGGGTTGTTGCAAAGATCAAATGAAATAATATTTGTAAATCACTTAGCACAGTGCCTAGCATACAGTATATTTAGATGTCATTGTTATTATTAATATCTCAAGTCAAATTACTTTAGAGTAAATTTCCTATCTCATTTTCCCTTCCTGCTGCCCAACTCTTTAGAGGTTATTATATATAAAGGGTTATCTTGGGGGGGGCATTCTGAGCAGGGTTAGTAGCATCCTGAAACACCAATACCATACTTCATGAATATCAACTAAACATACTTGGGCTTTGAAAGCTGAGAAGGGATGACAGAAGAGATAGGATCACAATATGCAAATATTTCAAGATATTTGAAATATTTAAAGATTTGTCAAATGAAAGAAAGATTGGATTGCTCTGCTTGATCCCAAAGTACAGAACTATATTATAAGCAATGGGTAAAATCATAGCGAGGAATATTTCACTTTATATAAGGAAACATTCATAATAATTAACGAGATTACAAAATTAAAGTGGATACTTATTCATAAATATGTGTAATAAAATGGAGTCTTTTAAAAAAATTTCCTTATATACCTAATTGACTCATTCCGTGTATGTACTTTTAAAAGTCACTTGATCTTCAGTCTTCATGTTGTTGTTTTAATGCACCTTTCAGATTTAGTATCTGATAAATGCAATAAACCACTGAAATTTCAAAAGATTTAATGAAAAGTCCTATTTCCAGATTGACAACTGACAGACTCAGAGTGCAGCACATTATTTCCCTTTTTATATTATTACCCACGTTTCCAAAATTGGCTCAAATAGAAATATGCTTTGCATGACTTTGTAAGTATAATTGGCATTATATTGCTTAACTTCTATATATGGGTTGGGGAATGTAACAAAAGATGAAAGAAAATATAGAGCTAAAAATAAAATGAAATCTATCTTTAAAATTATTGTTATATTAGATTCTGAATTCTTTTCCAGCTACAATTCTGTAATACTCTTCTTTACTGTATCATCTACAATCTAGAAGATCTGAGAGTACTCATATTTGAAATAAATAAGTAACTACAATTACTTCACTTCAGTTTTCTAGCTTATAAATGAGAGTAATAATATTCATTACACCTGCTTCTTGTGAAGACAAAATGAGAAGATATTTATAAAATAATTTTACAAATATTAAATACAAAATAAATGCTAACATTTTCTATTATTATAGAGAACTATTTAACAAACTGTCAATAAATAACCCTTTACGTATTTGAAGACAGTTATTCAATTAAACCAAGCATTCATTTGTATGTTTGTTTTTGGATAAACAAATCCCATTCCATTAATTTTCTTCAGAAGGCCAATTTTATCATCTATTTAATAATGTTTTTTGTTGCTCTTCTCTGAACTTTCTCCAGTCTTTTCACATTCCCTTTTCAAATGTGGCATGCAACTGTACTTTTCTTTATTTGAACCATATCTTCTCTGAAGGCTGGATGCAGGCCAGTCCTTCAGCAATGATGTAATAGTACAGTACAGCAATTTTTTTTCTGAATATGAATAACTATATTTACTTCTTCTGTAATACTTCAAGAATGTGAAAGACCAAATTTGTAAAAAGCACAGGCTCACATGTTTGGAATCTGAAAGCAATACAAGAAAATAAAAATCAGTTTGTCAGCCTAAGAAGAAACCTCAAACACTATGCTTTACTTCTTTTCTCTAATTTTATAGATTTCTCTAGATAATTTGTCTTCATTTCAGACATTTCAAAATGTTTTTATAGACAGATCCTTTCTTATTCTCTGTTTAGTCTGCTTAGTTCATTAGTGTGCCATTAGTGTGCCATGCTAATGATGCCAAAAATGTGACTCAGTGTTGGACAATTGGATTCTGCTTTGTGACTGAATGATGGAATCTCTTTTTTTTTTGTTATTTAATAGCCTTTTATTTACAGGATATATACATGGGTAACTTTACAGCATTAACAATTGCCAAACCTCTTGTTCCAATTTTTCACCTCTTACCCCCACCCTCCCCTAAATGGCAGGATGACCAGTAGATTTAAAATATTAAATATAAACTAGATAAACAATAAATATACATGACCAAAATTATTTTGTTGTACAAAAGAATCAGACTTAAATTATTGTACAATTAGCTTTGGAAGGAAATCAAAGATGCAGGTGTTATAAATATAGGGATTGGGAATTAAATGTAATGGTTTTGTCATCTCCCCAGAGTTCTTTTTTCTGGGAAGCTAGTTCAGTTCATTACTGCTCCATTAGAAAATGATTTGGTTGATCTCGTTGGGAGGATGGCCTGATCCATCGAATTAGTCATCATCTAGTATTGTTGTTGAAGTATATAATGATCTCTGGTCCCGCCTATTTCACTCAGCATCAGTTTGTTAAGCCCCCAGGCCTTTCTGAAATCATCCTTTTCCACATCATAGAACAGTAATATTCCAAATTTTCATATACCACAATTTATTCAGCCAC